>NC_141761.1:26862969-27166858 GCF_982258835.1 Parasteatoda tepidariorum
TTAACCGTCAAATATACGGTGAAATTCTGAAAAAAATGAGTATTTTTTGCAGTGGTGTCGACTGTTTTTGAAAAAAAAAAGGAAAAGAAAAAAAAACTAGAAGCCTCTTTGTAACTTAGCCCTTGTAACTTGAAATATTTTTAACCGTATGTTCCGAAGCATTAATTTCATAATATTCTGTTTAAAAAAATTAATTTTTGTTTTCATTCCCATTAAATATTTTCTGCTAGCAATTCTGAAACGGTTTGTTGCTAAATTGGCATTATTGGCGCTATTTTTTCTGGTCGACTGGATTGACATATGCGCCAATACCACTATATAAGAATAATGTTATAAATTTCTCCACCATCGCTAAATAAATTCTTTGGCGAAAAATGTTCAAATAAGTTTTTACAGTTGTTAAAATTAAATGAGAATTTTGAAAAAAAATTTTTGGATGAGCTAACTTTTAAAGATAAAGGAAAAAAATAATTTTTTTAAATTTTTTCCATAAAAAATCAAAATAAAAAATGCGGTCGTTAATATTTTCTTTCATTATTCATTGTAAAAGCCTAGAGCTTAAACTTGACTGATCAAAGCACTGAACCATATAATTTATGTGCGTTTTAAGCATTTAGCTTTTCACCTTTAAAAACGTAGTTTACTTTGTATAAAACTGTGCTATTTTCATTTAAAGAGTAATGAAAAAGAATACGGTGTTTAAAAATACAGTGTTTAGGCAAAACATGTTGAAAATATCGATTAATATTTAAAATTTGATCAGTGGCGTACGCAGAATTTTTTCAAGGGGGGTGTTCATAATTTTCTGAAACTACTAAAAGAAATTCGAGTCTGTAATAAAGCACTATTATTTCCCTAATTTAGACAGCTAGACAATTTTGACTTTTTATTTAGACAACATTGTTTGGTTAAATTTTGATTTGATTTTTTAAGTTTAAGAACATACTGTAATATCTTCTGAAAAAAGTCCAATGTCATATGGGTGGGAAGTAACACTTGGAGGGCCACTTTCACATTCATCAGATTTTGTTATGCTAGAAACGTTTTCTTCAACGGAAATATCACATTTCTGTACAACAAAAAAACTTACATTGATACTAGATGCTGTCACCTCACTAATTTCAGGTCGTGATTTTTTATCAAAATAATTAAAAATTGTTAAATCCTTACGTTTTCACATCCTAAAGATCCAAGAACAGTAAATATATATACTGGCACAGAAATAAATGCTATGCCCAGGGCCGGCGCTTACGCGGGGACATACGCCATTAAAATTTTTGGGGCCCTTCGATTAAGTTGTTTTTCTCGTATATTTTTTATTTATTCAAATATAAAAGTATTTATATCTTTTCATTTCAGAAAGCATGTTTAAAGTTAAAATAAATAATAATAAATTGAATTTTACTTTATTTTGTTAAATTAGAACTAAATTTTAATCATAACATTTTGAAAAAAATTTAAATATATATATTTAAAATTGATTTTTTTAAAAACAATCATTGTTTTTCTTAATTTTTTAAAATTTATTTTAAAAAAAAATCCATTTTAAGGGGGCCCCTAATTATTTGATATTACATCATCCACTGTACTCCGTTCCCCCTTTTATATAATTTTTCACCGCATCTCCAAAATTCTCGAATTGTCTCAAAGACAACAGCACGTCTAGGATTACAGAATCATCACGTAAAGATCTCGCGAATGACAGCCAGTCTCGAAAACTACACTGACAGGACAGATAGGAACCAGTCCGTAACAGTATCACGTGAATTTGGTTTCAAAAGTACAACCCTATTATAGTAAATGTTTTTTCAGTATTCTGAGAAATACCGTGAGAAAAAAAAGTAGGCATAAGGCAGATAAAAATATATTGTCTTAAAAAATAATAGCTCGCATAATTTCTACTAAAATTTCAATTTTTGCCATTTTGTCTGAGCTCAAGGGGGGTGTTTAAACCCCTAAACCCCTCCCTTGCGTACGCCACTGAATTTGCAGCAGCTCTAAGCATATAATATTATCTTCGTTTTTCTACCCAAATTTTGTTTTGTCGAATGGTCACTTCAGTAGAGGGTTATATTTTTGTATTTAGAAAAGAAGAATATTTATTTTGTGATTCCAGAATTCTAGAATTTAAATATACGCAAGTCATTCTTGTTACATAATTATTTATATTTTATTAATATATCCCCTTCATTAACGACTAAAGCGCAATAAAAAAAAGCTTTAGTGGGTTCAGAGTATAATATTTTTAAATGTCTTGAAATTGAATTTCTCTTTTGCCTGAGTAAGAATAAGTATATTTATGTTTAAATTTACCTGTGGTGTATGAATATTTCTTTAATATTCTATAACAGGGGTTTCCAACTTACATGCGGCCGGGGGCCACAATTAAACACACAAATCAAATGGCGGGCCGCAACTATATCAAAATTTTTTGTAGGACTCTTTTATGTTTGAAGAAACATTAAATATTACTGTCAGAGTTTTACCAAGTTGTACAAAACAAAAGTATTGAATTACAAATTAAAATAAGAAGTAGATTTTTAAAAATATTTAATTGTTATTAATAATAATTTTAAAGACATAAATAAATAATAAAAAATCGGGCTACAATAACTTTAATGTGCACCTATGTATTAAACAATTAATATGCAACAGATATCTAATTGTTAAGGTATTAAAACTCACATAGTAGCACACAAAATATTCAATGAGAAAATTGAGGTTTGTCTGCTGCAACCACCAGAGAATCGATATTTACATTTTAAATTTAAAATTTACAAATGTGTGTGTAAATATTTTCGTCCAAAATGAGTGGTTTCAAAAAGTTAAATCGGAGAATTTCTTCAAAAAAATTTTTAATGCGCACATGCTAAATTATATTCACAAAACAAAAAAAAAAAAAAAAAAAAAAAAAAAAAAAATGAAATAAAAAAAGAGCAACATACACGATTATTTTTGTATTTGAATAAATATTTTCTTGGATGCAAAACCTGAAAAATAAATTTCTTTGCACCGTTGGTATGATAAATTTCACAGAAACGAAGAAATTAGGTTTTTATTAACGAGAAAAGTATTTTAAACCCATATAGAATTTTTACGAAAATTGTCCGCAAAAAAATGACAACTAATATATTTTAGTTCACGAGCCACAAAAAAAAACCGCTTCGCGGGCCGCCAGTTGGAAACCCCTGTTCTATAACTTATGTTATCTTGTTTAAGGCAGGTTTTTTACTAAAGTACTTAAACTCTTTTAGGTTTATGGAAAGTTAAATTTTTATTTAATCAATCTCTGAATTTTTATTTTGCCTGAGATTTCACATACTTCTATTTCTTTTAAAATCAAAAAAGTAAATGACACACTGTTGCATTCAAAAACAATAAAAAATATAAGTTTTTTCAACCCTCCAATGCAGAAAAGTAGAAAATAATGTAAAATGACCCTGAAAATATATTGAAATTCGTAGGGGGGGGGGGAAATGCCATGCAAATGTGTGATTCTATTCGAAAGATATTATTGAAAGTTAGTTTTTCAGCACTGAATTTCAAGAATGGATTTTCATATTTTCAATACCTCTTAGGATAATAACATTAGTTTGCAACTCACCTCATGAAATTTTGCAAACTGCAAAAATAATAAATTATCTAAATCGGTGCTCCGGTTTAAATCCGACTAGTTAGATTAGTTAAGAGTCCGACTAGTTAGATTAGTTAGAGTCCGACTAGTTAGAGTATATCCATACGTTTTTGTACTTTCAGTTTTATGTATAGAGAGGTTATTTACAAACAAATTATCACAAAATGAAAAATTTTAAGAAAAATATTTGAAGGACACCAAAGGATGTGTTTTTCCTTATTTAGTCAATATAAATAATCTTCCCTTATTTACCATCACGTGATTTTATACACCTTCAAAACATAATTCACAAATTTATAAACATGTTAAATATGACACATTTTAAGGGGGTCACTTCACTTTTTTCACCAACTGCATTTCTAAATTTTTATTTAATAATAAAAATCAAACTCTGGCAATTCCAAAATAATTTTAGTTTTTATTCTAGCTGAATTTGAAATATTTGCATGCTTTTTCAAAAACTATCGGTGCCATTTATACATCGTGCTGTCTGTTCCATTTAGCGATGTTTTCTCAAAACTGAAAATTTCAACAAAAAATAGACATTTTATTTTTAAAATATTACTAAAATAAACTTGAATTTTGGTATGCATAATCCCTATGTTAGTTACATTATTTCAAAGAGAGCTTTAGCATAAATGCTTATTCAAAAATAATTCGTTAACAAAATTGTGGTGCTTTTTTGACTTTTTTTTATAGATCTGCTCGTATGAAACTAAGAAAGAAGTATTTCCTAAAAACATTTTAATCCAGATTTTCAACAAAAAAAATTTTTTTTTAATTTAAAAAAAAAGATTTTTAAAAAAAATATGGATTTATATTAATGCAAAAAGAATACTTGATCTATGAAGAAAAGAAAGTTCGAGGGTATGTGCTGCGTGAAGTGATCCCATTAAAAGGAATGACCAATAACGATATTGGTGACACCACGATAGAGCATTCTCCTAATTCAGTGTTTCCCAAAGTGTGGTACGCGTACCCCCAGGGGTACGGGAGCAGTTTAGCGGGGGTACGCGTTCTTATGCAAAATATCTTGCAACAAACGAAAATTTCACAGAATTTTTCTTAAAAACAAAGCTAGCCATGAAAATTTACGATTACGTATTTTTCTATTGGTTATTTGTTTTGCAGAGTTAGCAGTTAATAATTAGTAATATCAACAGCCAGCTGTGATTTTTAACTTTTGTGCAATTTTTTTATAGTAAAAGTTTGTAATAAACTCTATTTATTTTCATTATATTTATAAAATATAATTTTTATTCTTCTCTAAAAGTAAGCTTGAGCAGTGTACTTTAACATCATTCTGGCTGCAAATGCAAAATATGTATCCAGTCTTAACAGAAAAAGCTGTGAAATATATTTTGCCTTTTCCAACTTCATATTTATGTGAAGTAGCTTGACCACAAGAGAACCGATTTATGGGGAACTGTTATCACAACAAAAACAATATCATCGTTCTCACTGATACAAGTAAACTTACTAGCAAAACTTTATACCAAAAAATAAAAATTAACATATTTTTAAAAAAATACATTCATTTTTTTTATTAGTGGTACACAGCCTTACGAAAAATTTAGAAGGGGTACACAAAAGTCATAAGTTTGGGAAACACTGTCCTAATTGATAGCAGCAATTTCAATATCACTGAGTAACACACGTGCTGCATATGATTATTTTTAAGGATGTGAGATAAACTAACAAAGTTGTTAATTTTTAGGACAAGCATTTATCAAACAATAGAAAATCACTTTGAGCACCATTTATGACTTAAACTAGAAGAAATATTGGGCCCCCAATATCTTCTGATGTGAACTACGAAGCTCGTGTTTTTTTTTTTCTACTACTTCTTTCAAAAATGATTTCAAGTGCAATACAGTGAAACCTCTCGGGAGCGACTCTCCGTTACACAGTAAAATGGTGAAGATGGGTCGCTTTTAGAGGTTACCACCATTTACTTCAAAACTGTTATCGGAGGTCTAGATTTTGCGGAAATGCCACTTCGGTTGGTCTCATGAAAAGACGGATAAACGAACAAAATTTAGCGTCTATAAAAATGATCCCAACTGATATCATTTTATGTAAAAATATATATATATATCGATTTTGAATGATACAGCTATTTTAAATAAATAAAAAAATTATGTCTTTTGTTTAAGTTTGCATTTAATTTTATACTATAAAGATTAGATAGCTTTGAAGGATGAAAAGAGGTTTGTTTGTTTCAGACGGTTGTTTTTTTTTCCAAAACAAGCTTTTTTTCTAACTTAACTTTCAACTCGGAAAGTAAATCATTGACCGCATCGTCTTTTGTGAGCTCTGACTGCAAAATGAGATTGTACACCCTTGTGCAAATTAATTGAAACAAACTTTTTTTTCCGTGTTTTTTAAAGGAGATGTTTTGGGGTTGTTTCGGTTACAATGGGGTTGGACCTTTGCAGCCTATTGACGGTATGATGCGTTCTGAGCAGTACATTACTATTCTGGGTAAAAAAGTTGTTTCAGAGTTGAAGAAACGATACCCTGATGGAACAGGGATTTTTCAACAGGATTTAGCTCCTTGCCATACGTCCAAAATTGTCAAGAAATTCATGTCTGAGAATCAAATTGAGACATTGGAATGGCCAGGGAACTCTCCGGATATCAACCCAATTGAGAATCTCTGGGCCATATGCTAGAATCGCCTATTAAATATGGACTGTACAACTATGGAGAAGCTAATCACGGCGCTAATTCATGTGTGATACAAGGACACAAATATTATAAATGACTGTAAAAAATTAATAGAATCCATGCCGAATCGTGTCCAAATGTTAATAAAGTGTCGTGGAGATCATATTATGTACTAAATATTTTTGAGTTTGTATAAATTTAAATAAAATAGCATTTTCTCTTAGTTTTCTGAATTTATTGAGTTTGTTTCAATTAATTTGCACAAGGGTGTATCATCAAAGAGAGCTCTCTAAAAAGCGTCACACAAATATTTCGAATGCATTTTAATCTACTTATTTGTTTTGTTACATTTTTCGTGTTTCCTTATTTGACCTTTTCCGCATTTGATAGATGCTTGACCGATGACTGGGAGAGGCTTGAATGGTCTCTCCTAAAGGTTCTCATCAACACAAAGTCAATGGAAAAAATACCGTGTTTCCCAAAAGGGGTCGTCAATAGAGATGATGGCTACATAGAGGTGGTGTATCTCCTGGAGGTTTCACTGCATATCAAATTTTAATTTGCCAGTAGAGATTTCTAAACCAAATAATCATGGAAATACCTAGAACAGCCAGAAGATATAATTTTAACCCTCATAATAAATACGTTCTAGCTTGAAGAGAATGCCTGCTTTCGTCATTTAAAAATTGCCGTTGATTGGTAACGAAGCATTTTGTGATCCTCTGTTTTCAAAGAAACAGTTATAACTTGTACCACTGTGCAAGAATAGTCTGTAATGCGGTATATTACACTACCTGTTAATATTATCACGTGATTTTCTTGTGCTTAAAAAAATTACATTACATTAAAAAACTATATTATAAAATCTTTAAAAACTCAAAAGTATTGTTTTGTTTTTTTGCACTATAAAACTTCTACTTCTGTATGACTTCCATTTTTTTAAGGTCAAATTAATCGTCAATGGTTTGGCTGCTCTAGGGCTAAAAAATATTCAATTTGTGATCAATCACAAGCTAATCGTATTCCGGACCCGAATGGGTACGACGGCCGGAATGACTGATATTTGGCAATTCTCTGGCTCGATACCGCTTTGCGGGTGTTGCCTCCCTAAGTTCAATTGCTTCGCATTCTTGGTGAGGATTCTTGGGTGACAGTCTGTTGTTATCGTTCACAGGCATGTGAGTTAAGTGAGTGATGACGGTAGCTTCTCTGTGCAAGCGAGTTCGGGTACATGGAATCAGTTTTCGAAAGAAAGCTGTGAAATCAAACATGTAGCTACCGTACACCAATGGATTGACACATGAATTGGAAACAGCAAACATGAACAGTGATGACTGCACTCTCGAATCTATAGCTTCAGCAGAGTTCGGATCGAAAAGGTACCACAGATCGATGACCACATAAGGCGTCCAACAGCAGAAAAACGTGATGATGATGATTACGGTCATTTTTAAAGTTCGCGCCCTTGATTTCTCCAGCCTCGAGACATCGGAGATTCGTAGATGAAGACGTCTAGATAATGAGCGATCAGGAAGGTTTGGTTCATCTACAAAGAAGTCATATCTTGAAATATTTTATTTAAAAAAAATTATTGCGAAAGGAAATATTAATTAGGTTATAAGAACATGCATTAATTCCATTGCAAATATGCATGCATTTATTCCATTATAAGCACCATATTTTGACTCAAAAGAAAAAGCACAAGCGTTCACATACATTTAATAACAGGATTAAAGTAGAAATGTTGTTGATGTATGATCAATTACAATGGATCTTTATAAATTATCACTGTGTGAAAATAAATAAAGCATTCCCATAGTCAGTCGTTTAGAATAAAAAAGGGCTCAAGGCTATATGATTTCTTTATCGATGTGGCCACTATTGTGTCCTAGACTAGCTGATGGCCATTGATCTGAAGCCAAGGGATTTTCAAGCAGCCACTGGATATAATAATCCCACTGCAGCAAAATAACAACCCATTGCTTTAAACGTTCAGGAGCTGCAAAAGGAGAAACGAAGCAATTTACCAGATCTGTGTGCTTCGAAATTGTATGTACTAATACGATAAGACCAAATTAAGATAAGATCCATAAGACCATGAGCCGTTGGAGTGTTGAAAAAACTCGTCTCATATAGGATACCATATGTGAATGGGGAATCGCATGATCATGGTTTTGAACGGATTAAGCTCCGAGCAATCATGGCTTCAAATTAATATTTAAGCCCTATTAAAGTACAAAATTGATATTAAAATCTTAGGAGCAACTATTGACTAATCTTGCAACTTTTTAATATTTAAGCAATTTTTTACTACTACTTTGACTGCTAAATAAAACTTGAATGAAGATGTTTCAAATGAACTTTTACATTTTCTACGTTTTTCGAATTTTTAGATCACATCCTCTCAGTTTTGTCGTTTCTGCTCTCGGCTTCTTTGAGAATAATTCGCTGGGTTTCAATTTTTTATCATTATTTTTTTTTGTTTAAATAATAATTTATAAGAAGACGGAAGCACTTGAAGCTTCAGATTTACTTATTTTTGCAGACAAAGAGGTTTGAAGACACTCAATTCCCGTTCCCATGCGTTAAAATGCTGATTAAAAGGTGAAAGTTTTTAACCTGCTTCTCTTACGCAGGAAAAATAATTTTTTATACAAATATTATTATATAAATGATTATGCAAATATTATTTTTCACAATATTTTCTTTTTTTGGAATTTTTTATTATTAACGCTTAGATTAATATTGAATGGGCTGATCCCAACAAAGACTGAGTGCCAAGTTGGAAAATTTTGAATTTTGCGATTTAAATAACGGTTTTTACAAATTTAGGGAAATAAAATATTTATAGTAAAAAAAATTAATGTCAAAAGTAAATTTAATAGGTACGTAATTTTCTAATCATAATTTTCGAATTACGAAAGCTTTTTTTTTTTGAAGCAAGACAAATCTTTCTCAATTTTCAAATAATTGCTTAAAGTGATTCATTTTGAATTTTATTTCATTCATAAAATGCAAACAACTTTACCGATTTTGTATTTATTTTAAAAGTAGAATATTATAACACAGAAGACCAGCTATTGAAGAACGTCAGTGAAAGTTTATTTTCCTTTGTCATTTGTAATAATATTGAAAATATTGTATTGTAATATTGTATTGTAAATATTGTATTGTAAATATTGTATTGTAATATTGTAATAATATTGAAAGCTTATTGAAATAACGAGAAAAAAACACCTTTGCAAATTTTCGAATATAGACCATAAAAACAACTCACAAGCTATTATAAAAGCTTAACGACCGATTCAATTCAGAGCGATAAACCCGAATTTAGTACGATTAAATATTTAATTTAACGTAATAAAATATTTTTCTGAAAAAATTTATTACGACGAAAAGTGTCAGAAAGGAACTTTAAATACTTTATATATTTCTAATTGCAACTACAATTATATAATATTAGTATTGTCAATATAAATAAAAATTAATGTCTGCTTGTGTGTCCTTTAGTTATTCCTAAATCAAAAGAGATCGAAAGAGATGAAATTGGCCTTACTGATAATTCGAAGCGCGAGAAAGGTTAATGATAACATTAGAATATTCTACGACAAGTCGTTCGAGCGAGATGGGTGGAAAGCGAAACGGAATTTTCGGATTGATTAAGCGTTAGCCATTGTGTTAAATTTAACTATGAATCAATTTTTAAAATATTTTTAAGATGACACCAGGAGGTGAACCTGGTTCGAAACTCAGCGGTGGCTGGTCGATACGAATTCCTCACGTGGCTTACACCGACCACAGCGCTGACGTAAAATATCCTCAGTGGCAGACAGATCATGGGTTGCAGTCCCCTTGACATCAGGCTAACCGTGGAAGGTTTTGTGGTTTTTCTCTCCTTGTAACGCCCATGCAAGTTAGTTTCATCAAACAGTCCTTCGTGAAAGTAAATTTCTTCTAATACCTAATCCAAGAGTTCCCTTGTCTTTTGGATTTAGTTCAAAATTGCAAAGCTAGGGAGTTGAGCATTGGTAATCGTAAATCCAAAATTGAGTCGTCTGTTCAAACACGGTTAGAAGCAACATTAACGTAATGGTATTCGCTAATTACGTCACCAAATTAATATTTCTAAAGTTACATGTAAGTTTGTTTATAGCAATTCATTTAAAATGTTCTTTAAAAGTAAATAATTTTCAAAAAAAACGATATGAAAAAAAAAATTTTATGTATTCAAAGGCAAAATTAATGGGAAAGTAGAGCTAACTCGCTTAGGAGAAACGTGAAAAATCACCGAACTGTTATTGACGCCAATGATTCTTAATTAATGTTTAGCTAATATATGCATATTCAAATAAAAATAATAAGCTATGTATTAAAATCAAGATAAATGGAGTAAAGGTATTCGTTTAGTGGTACTTCTCTCTCCTTTTCTTCCAGACGCGGATACGTACCTATGTTAGTAAAACCCTTACCCATATAATCCGAGTCTGGCCACTTTTCCAGCCAACCCCGGGAAAGGAAGGAGGTTACAAATATATAGAAATATTCATTTGAATATAGTTTAACAAGAATTTTTTTTATAAGTATACATGACATAGAAAGTAACAATAAATGAATTTTGAAATGTAAATTATTAAAAAGAGATTAATAAAAAAAATTTCTTTTAAAAAATCTTTGATTTCCTTAAATTTAGATGGTGATATTACAGGTAAATAATATTAAGTTCCCCATTAAAATTTTGATTTCCAGGTATTGCAATAAAAAAAGAAAGTAATTAAAATGTTATATTAATAGATAAGAAATTGAATAGAAAAATATATACAATATTTACAACATATAGGTAAGCATTCCAAAATATACATTAATTTTTTTTATTTAAAATTTTAGAATATTATCATTATCGAATAGAATATTCATTACTAATAATAATTTGGTTTTAAGTGTATTGTTGGTTATGAAATGTTTTTGCCAGGTTAGTAGATTAGTAATATTCGATGCACGAGTATGTCATGAGGCTGTATAGATGCATTCAGCAAGATAGTGTTCTGGAGTGCCCAGAAGGACGCAAGTACAGTGATCATTATCTGAGATGTTTAGATATTTTAAATAACAGGGAAAAGGACCATGCCCAGCTAAAAACCAAATTTTTTGATTTGATGGTATCGTCTTAAAATAAGCTAATTTATTAATAATTTTATGTAATCTTCCCTTATCTGAATTGTTCCAATAATTTTGCCAAATTTGTGGTAAAGAGTTCCGAAGTTGATTCTTGAGATCGGGAAGGGATATAAGTAATTTCGTTGTTTAGTTGTCGACAATTTAGCTAGGGCGTCTGCATTTTCTTTACCTGTTCTGTCATCATGCTCTTTAATCCATGAGATAAATAAATTTGTATTAAGGAGTAATTTTTGTATTTTAGTCGAGAGTGAATTTTTCGTGCCTGGGTTGATTAGAAAGTATAGTACTGATTTTGAGTCCGACAAGATTGTATATTTTTTTATGCCTTAAGTGAAGTTTGGGATTTGATGAATCTAATGCATTCTAAAATAGCAAGTTGTTCAGCTTGGAAGACTGAGTTGTTATTATTAATTGTGTAATGATTAGAATGATTTATGTTGCAAAATACAAAACCAGTTCCAGTATTTGTTTTCGAACAATCTGTGAAAAATTGTATGGATCTAAGTGATTATAATTTTTATTTTCTGTTAAACTGATTGAATTATAGATAGACTGAGAAGGGTGAAAAATTGGAATTGTTTGTTTTTCCTCGTAATAACTGTATTGATAATTTATATTGTTATGGAAAATGCATTTTTTAAGTAGAGTTATGATTATTGAACAGGACAACGGCGCAATCTGTTCTGAGAGAGATGGGAATCCAGCTAAGACTTGTAGAGCAGCTGTAGGAGTGGAGTGGCAGGCCCTTGTGATATTCAGAAGAAATTTCCTTTGGATTAAGTCTAAAGCTCTTGAGATTATAGGTGAGATTTTTTGCGCCCATGCACATGAACCGTGGACTAAGGAAGGGATTATTATGGCTTTATATATGAGTTTACGAGCTTTCTGGTTTACGTTTAGTGGTACTGTAAAAATTATCATACTACTATTGGCGACAATGATGCTTAATTAATGATGATAACATGTATTTATTTTATAACCGTTTTTAAACAGTCAACCCATTTTTTTATCATGCTTATTGAATTTTAAAAAAAATAACCTATCTACAAAAACGTTAATGGAGAAAAGATACTTATTCGATTTGAGGATATTATCCTTCTCCATATTATTATTATTATTGATACCGATGCTTAATTAATATAGGTAATATGTATTAATTGAAATAAAATAAATAAGTTACGTGATAAAAAGCAAAGTTAATAAGAAATTCGTGTAAGGGAACTGTGGAAAATCCCATGCACAGATGACAATTAGTTTTGGTAATATGAACTACTGGTATTGGGATAATTGGTGCAGTTTTAATAAGAATTTTTCAACGGGTTTCATAAAATATTTTTCCATTGGTTGTAAAGATAGAGTATGAATTGAAAAAACCTTTTTCACCTCTACTTTAAATTATTTTAGACAGTAAATTAAATATCCCATAGAGAAATGGTCCTTATCAAAACCTTCCATTTGTTTTTAAAATTTCAGCTTTAGTTTGCCATTGATAAATTTATTTCACACAAAACTCAAACAGTGAATGTCTATGCAATAAGTACCAAATAGGTATAAAGTATTACATTCGGTATTTACCACCGATGAACTTCACCAGTACTAAGCAGTTATAATACCGATGCTGTAGAATACTGTCTCACAGGCAGAGCCGGATTTTACCTTTCGTAGGCCCTAGGCACAGCCGCTTATGGGCCCTCCCCTCCTTCCCCCACTCCTCCCCTCTTTTCAAAATATATGCTAAAATTTTCTTCGTATGGAAACGTATTACGCCATTTTAGATGTATTAATTTCAGAAATGACTAAAAGGCGTAAAGCTTACAGTGATTTGTACAACAATTTCGGTTTTCTTGTTCACAAAAATTTGTCAGAATCTGAGACTAAACTAAAAGCGCAAAATTTGGTGAAAATTTACTCATTCGATTTAGAGGAAAACTTTGTAGATGAATTTTTACTATTTTCTAATTTGTATGAACATAAATCTGCACAAGAAATGTTGAAGGCTCAAATTAAAGATAAACTTGTGAATACTTTTCCTAGCGTTCACATTGCATTAAGAATATATTTGTCGATTCTTGGATCAAATGCAGAAGGAGAAAGATCTTTCTCCAGATTAAAATTGTTAAAATATTATTTGCTTTCAACAATGAATCAAGATCGTTTGGCATCGCTCGCACTTATGTCTATTGAATCCGACATTTTGCGTAGTTTGGAATTCGACAGCATAATACAAGATTTCGTTGAATCCAAAAATCGCAAAAAAGTAATATATTAGATCATAAGATTCTGCAAAATAATTTATTACCGTAAAATATTATATTTTTATTTGTATCTTCATAATTTTGTGCAAAATACAACTTGTTGTTTTTAAAGCTAAATTATTTTTGTCAGCAAATTTTTTTCTCCCAAGCTTTTCGTAGGCCCCTGAATTTCGTAGGCCCTAGGCACGTGCCTAGTGTGCCTATAGGTTAATCCGGCCCTGCTCACAGGATATTCCTTCAAAGGGATGTGTATAGCGGAGTAAAATTATTGGACAGTAGTTTGTTTTGACTATCAGAAATTAGCCGTGAGCAATATCATCACACGAAGTGATGCTAAATACAGTTCATCTAAATACAGTTCATCACTATTCTGATGGGATAAACTACCAAAAATGTGTTTTGCTTTATTAAGCACACATTTTTGGTAGTTAATCGGTAAAGTTGTCTGAAATTCATATCTGATTTGTGTTACTTTTTTGAATTGTGTTAGTTATTCTATATTAGTTTTAAAAAAATTTTACGTTGTGCGATAGTTTTAAGTATATTCTTGGCAATTATTTTAATGAAATTTCAACTTCATTTACATTTAAATAAAAAAAATAACAGAAAAAAATCTGATTAAAATCAAAAAAAGTTGAATTATTTTGATTTTTTTTGTGGAAAAAATTAAGATTTTAATCAATTTTGTACTTGTTCAAGCAGATAATGTTACAAATGATCTAGCAAGGGGTTTCTTTGTCGCGAAATCCTACTATAATACAACAAATATTTTTGATTATCACATAAAAAAAATTGTGTGCTATTCAAAAAATGAAATAACAAATATAAAATTAAAAACATCTAAAATCATTAAAAAGCACATCACATAGTAGTATAAAACAAAAAGACTGAAAGCAATTTCAAAACAATAAGCAAAAGATTTAACTAAACGATTACACATTCAAAACAACCCTTTCTAGTCACCGGTGGGACAACGCAAAGATTATTTTCTTTCTGTTGTGTAGTTTAAAAACATTTTTGGCAATAACCATTTAAATGGCTTTAAAATAGATTGCATATTCAAACATATCACTTCGAAGTGCAAAAAAAATTTTGGTTTGATACCAGCATTTTGTATTGCATCTGGTGCTACTGTCTTGTGAGACAAGATAAGCGTAGAAAATGAAGTTAACATTCAGTAGCCAAAATCAGTTTGCAACGTGTATGAAGGCTGGGATTTAGAAGACAAGATAGGTCTCTAAAATCAATCTGAAAGATATCTCTCTATATTTAAAAAAAAAAAAATGTTACTGAAATCGTCACCGCTGTTTCTGGAAATTTTTGTTTCACAAATCTAACTCTAAAACTATTTGATTAAACATTATGAATTGTACATATTTTAAGAAAAAAATGCTTAAAAAAGCATACTAATTTTGAAAAGGAGCGGTGGTGGCTCAGAGGATAGAGCTTGCACTATTGGACCGGGTTCAAATCCAAGCAATGGCTGGTCATTTCGAACTCTTCACCCTGTTCGCACTGACCACAGTGCTGACGTAAAATATTCTCAGTGGTAGACGCATCATGGGTTAGAGTCCTCTTGTCGTCAAGCTGACCGTGGGAGGTTTTCGTGTTTTTTTTTAATGTAAAGCAATTACAGGTTAGTTCATGAATAAGTCATCAACGAAGGCAAATTTCTCCCAGTACATGATCCAGGAGCTCCCTTGTCTTCTGGATTGAGTTCAAAACTACAAGGCTACGGAGTTGAACTAACAGTGGTCGTAAACTCGAAATTGGGTCGACTGTTCAAAATCGGTTATAAAATAATATCGAAATAATAATGACGCCATCATTAATTTGAGTTATTTTATTTCTAAGTTGTAGATTGCTAATAGCGCCATGTAATTAAGTTTAACGAAAAATATTGGTTAATTTTTTTGCAATCTCGTGTTCCTACGTTTGAAAATCGACAACTAGTCTCACTATTTAAATTTTGAATTACTTTTGGAGAAATTCATTAGTTAATGTTGATGGTTTTTTCTGATTTTTCGATGATAAGGAAAAACAAATCACAATAAAATTACACATTTTTGTAGCCACGTAAACTGAAAGATTAAAAGGGAAAAAGAAATTTTTTTTTATATATAACAGTTCTTTGAACAGCGGACCCAATTTTTGGGTTTACGCAGGGGTCTGTCCAGACATTTTGTGAAAGGTCCGTTTTTTGTGAAATTGTGAAAAAATTACTCACATTCTTTCAACCAGGGTCCGCTTTTATGAATTTGTACAAATAGGGTCCGTTATTGCAAAAAAAAAATTTTTCAAGGAGTTTTTAAATTGTAAAGACATACAAGATTATTCTCAACACTGTAAAATTGTAATTAAAAAAATTAAATTTTAAAAAATAAACAACAATTGCTGCTTCTAAATCAGAGATGCAACATACAAATATTTGGTATTTAGCCTATACTGCTGAACGAAGAATATTAATTTCGGACGAATAATGGAAGAATCGTCTGCCGAAGACAAAACTTAATTCGTTTACATCCATCTTTCTTGTTTTCTGCCCTGGAAAGGGTTTATTCGATTAACAAAATAATAATGAAGATAAACAAATTTGTGAAGGGTCCGATTAAAAGAAAAATCATTTTGTGAAGGGTCCGTTTTTAAGTTAAAATATTTTGTGAAGGGTCCGTTTTTATGAAAAGATATTTTGTGAAGGGTCCGTTAACGGACCCAAATTTCTCCCAAACAGACCCCTGGTTTACGACTACTAATGTTCAACTCCGTAGCCTTGTAGTTTTGAACATAATCCGGAAGACAAGGGAACTGCTGGATCAAGTATTGGGAGAAATTTGCCTTCGTGGAGGACAAAAGAAACATTTGAACTTTTTGAAAATTTTGAATTAGTTTTGGATTTATTAAATTTTAAATTTTGGTGTTTTCCCAGAAACGTTAAAAAAAAATAAAGTTCCTGCCTTTTTGACCGATATTTTCTGAGCATTTTTTCTTTCTTTTTTTGTTAAAGTTGCAATTCTTGAAACAAACAGGTGATGTCTCGATTCAGGCGTTGCCAGATGGACAGAAGTTTCTCTTTAAAAGTAAAATAAGCGCACACTGGGTAGGTTTCAGAATTGCAATTGTTAATTGCTATTTACTTTTTTCATTAGCTTTTAAAATCAACATTTAGGGTTGATATAGATTTTATAATCTTCTGATAGGAACCCCCCCCCCGCATCGTATATAGCGTTATAACAATAACAGTGCGACAATCAATGAGAAAATTACGTTATTTTCTTAAATTCGGATTTCTTTCCAGAAATTGAGTTAAGTCATTTACAGTTTCGCCCGAGCGTAAGAACGTCCTCAGTCGGCACTGCTTCCATACACTGATGTCTTCTTTTAAGGTTAAGTGCCCGGTTTCCTAAAATTTTCTCTTTTTTTTTATGAAATTTTCTGGTTTGCACTCACCCGGTGTTTCCTATTCTTTTCTAATATACCCCAATCTAGTATTGTTTTAATAATAACCATTGGTTATTAAAAATAACCAGATAAATCTAGTACAGAAAACTAGTGTTTCAAAAAGAATTTATTTGTGTAGCACAGGAAATATTATTTTTCTTTGATTGCCAACTTTTTAAAAGTAGAATATAAAGCACTTTTCTGAGTCTTTTATGGTAATCTAAATCCCAATGAATGAAACGGGAACAAACTAATCATGCCCTATTCTCTAAACAATAAAAAAAAAGGTTTACCATAACCATCACAAATGGAAATGCTCCAAACAGTTTTAAACCACGCAACGAGATTGATTTAAAATTGCATATATATCAAAAATTAATTTTTTTTCCCCGTTGTATTTAGTGCAGTTCCTTTTTAAACACATGACCTTACCTAAGCAGCTTATTATTTGCTCGATAAATTTAAAAGCAAACTTTCCATCGACAGTTTCTTAAAATGCCTTTCAGATATGAGGCCTGGTTTCTTAGGACTGGACGCCGTCAGCTGTAAATCAGCGTTAACCTCTGATTGGTCCATTTGTGAGTTTGATAGTACACGTCATCGAACGCTCATCTTGAACTACAATTGCCGTCCAACTCAACTGCAGTTGGATTACAACGTGACGATAACCACAGAAGCAATGGCGGACAACATGGCACATTGAAATCAGCCAAGATTTTGATTTTGACATTACTCTTCATTTAACTCAGCTATAACGTGTTTTTTCTTGGACAAAGTCATTATTTGTTCTCTAAAACACTGGTCGACAATAACAAAATCAATAAAATCTCAAAATAAATATTTGTTTACGTTATTAACGCATGCGCAATGAGAGATAATGTCTGCGTTGGACCGACTGCTCACGCTGAGCTAACAAAAAAGTATTTTTTTGGAGTCAGATCTACTTCAACTTTTCGCTGACGCCCAGATAAGGAGCTAGTTCTAAGAAACCAGGCCTTGAGCTAACAAACCAGTATTTTGTTGGCGTCAGCGGGATGTTGACGTCCCGCTGACGCTCAGATAAGGCGCTTGTCCTAAGAAACCAGACCTTAAGATAGAGTCGTAGACGTCGGATAGCGGACTGAGTCGATGGATCGATGATCAGCAAATTAATACTTCGCTGCATTGATGCAGGAAAATAAATAAATAAAATGTATACAAGCATATTCAGCATGCACACAAGTATAAAGACTGTAAATATACAAGTACAAACACCGTATTATGTAAGCAACAATGTATGCGTTATAAAAAATTTAAAAAAAACAAAAAGAGGAAAGAAACGACAGAATGTCACTGACATACATACACATGCAACAGTTCTCCACAACATCGGTGAAGAATAGTTCAAAATAGAACCTAACTGTTGTTGGCGTTCGATCTCTTGTGAATCTCCCACATAATTTTGGAGTAGCAGTAGATGATGACAATGAGGGGAAACAAGTAAACCACTGAGATGCAAAATATGTTATAGATGACTTCTTGGTAATGTGCTTGGAAAAAGTTGAAGCTCACACACTGTTGGAAGGTTTTTTGTACTGGATGGGATTCGACGTGGAATATAAAACACTATAATTAAGAAAAAAATATTGAAACATGTTAGAGAAATGCATTTAAATTTTCTTTTAACTGATTTGAAAGATTCAAAGTCAATGTCATGTATGTATTAATTCATCGAAAATAATAATGCATTTCATATGATTTTCCATAATTGTCTCACAATTTGACACTTCTTAAGCTCTTTTTTATATAGAAATTGCATGTTTGTTTGTTTTTTTAAAAAAAGACGAATAAAACAGTGATTTAGTATATTGTTTCGCCATTCAAATTATTTTATCGGAAAAAAGTATATATTCATTGCAGGACTCTAAAAAAACTCGGAAATTTTACCCGTCTAACTAACTGAACTAAAACTGCATCAACTCCATTCTTATAAGCTTTTCTCAATATTTTATTTCTTACTTTTTCGTGCTGAATAATAAAAATAGTGCTACTTTTTTTGTTCCGATTTTAAGAAATTATTTAGCTAAAATATCGATTTTTTGCACAATTCAAGACAACGAAACCGTCCACTTTTTTAAATATTCTGCAAAATAATTAATAAACTAAAAACTTCCCGATTTTTCTTACTTTTATCAAAACTCTTGCTTAATAGTTAAAAAAAATATTTAGAAATTGATGGCTAATCTAGTAATCTATGAATAGCAGCTTTCTAATATTGCGTTTTTCATTTTAATTATTGCAGCAGAGAGAAATATGATTTACTTTCGGGTAAGTCTACAGTTTTAAAAACTAAATATAACTTTTATTAATTTATATTAAACTAAAACTTATACAAAAGAAAAATTGTCAGAACCAGTAAAACGAAGCGGCAAAAAAACGAGCGCCATTTAGGCTTATCATTTCAACTACTTATCCGTAACAGGAATGTTCGAGTGTTAATTTACATTTAAATTACGTAAACGTATTAAGGTGAATATTACTCAGCGAAAAAGGTATTATTTGATACATGCAAGTGCCATTGTCTGATGCAACTAGTTTCCATGAAATAATGGAATCGGAAGAACGGATTTTTTTCCAATTTAAATGATAAGCCTGGTAGCTAAAATGTTTGTTTGAGCTTAACTATTAGACCCAGAAACTGTTAGATTAAATTAAGATATTTATTGTTTAGTTGAGTACAATATATGATTCCTGAAAACTCTTTTTCATATTGTTTGTTAGGGTATAAATAATTAACAAACGTGTAATAAGCTGAAAAGAGCTGTAATGATAATGAATTACGGGAGATTGAAAAAAAATCGAGCGTCATTGGATTGACTCAGTAAAACAAATTTATCTACACAGAATTTAATAAAAAAAACATCTCATCTCCCTCTTCTTAAGTCGTAGAATGTAATTCAATGTCTATCCGCTCGAAAGCAAAACTGATTTAGCCAGGATCGAGGCTTTATCTAATTCTCTCTTTCTATTAGAAAATAAAACAACCGTCCACTTTTTAAATTCATGAAATGTTGCAATTGCATGTACCAAACTTCTCGCGCAAAAGTTTTCCAACTTCAAGTGTGCGAATATATATATATATATATATATATATATATATATATATATATATATATATATATATATATATATATATATATATATAGTACAGAACCCGTTATCCGGAAATCAGAAAACCGGAAAACCAAAAAACCGGAACGAAATTCGATGAATTTTCCCACCATTTAAAAAAAAAAAAACTTTTTTTTTCCTCATAAGATTTTAGGATTTTTCTTTCTTTTTTGAAAGATTTTTACCTTACCATCATTTTGGAAATAATCATTAGTGTATTACTTCATCGTTTTTTCTTCTTTTTAAGATTATTTCCACAAAAAAATTTTTAAGTTGGGTTTAACAATAAAAAAAACGGCTTTTTGTAGCGATTCAGAAAACCGGAAAAATCAGTTATCCGGAATAGCGATGGTCCCGATCGCTCCGGATAATCGGTTCCCTACTGTATGTATATATATATATATATATATATATATATATATATATACTATCCTGCCACCCAGTTAAATGGACTTAGAGTGTATGTTATTGGACCCCTATAGGGTTGCCATAGGAATTGACTTCCAGGCTTCCATCACAGCTGAAGTGAGTGCTTGCAATGAGGATGGCCTATTTGGCTGGCTACGTAATCTGTTCTCTAATTGGTCCCAAAGGTGTTCTATGGGATTTAGATCGGGGCTCTGAGAAAGTCAGTCCAGTTTTTGAACACCCATTTCTTCAAACCACGCCTGTGCAAGCCTCGATGTATGAATGGAGCAGGTATCCTACTGGAAGAAAAACGTGCCTTCCCCGAAATATTGCCACAGAGTTGGGAGTGCAGCATTATCCAGAATGACCACATACAGCTCAGAGTTCATGTTTCCAACCATAACAGCTGACGGACCCAGACCAAACCACAAGAAACACTCCCACAACATTATGCCTCCATTACCTTGGCAACCGAGTGTCCGGATACTTTTATCCTGATAGTGTATATGTATATATTGCGAAATAAACTTTTGAAAGTTGTATATGTGCAACATGTTCGTCCATATTACATGCGAGATACACCAGTCACCCAGGAAGAAGAGAGCTCGGATCAAAAGAAAGAATCCGTTTCTGAATTGCTAGATCCAATAGAAGACATACAGAATCGGGAAAATCACTCCAATATCCTATCGAGCCCCTATCATCTGCGACGCCCACCTGAAAGACTTTGCCAAAATCTGTCCTAGAACCTTTAATGTTTACACTTCAATGTACATTTAGCATAGAGCGAGGCGGAATGCAAGGTTGGCGTAAGTTTAATTTAATCACGGTGCAGAAAAGTTTAACATTTATATAAGAAATGCGGCAGCAGATTTGATACTTAAATAGAATGCTTCTCTTTAAAACATTTCTCGCTGTTTATTATTGTTTATTGAAATACTTTGTTTAAATATTTTCTCGCTTCTTAATCAAAATTCATTTTAACTAAATTCCTTGTCTTTCAACCTTACAGTATAATATAAGGTATAATCTATACAACCTTACCTTATAAGTAAAAAATATAAGCAATGAAACACATGAAGCAACAAAAAAATGAAAAGAAAATGTAAGAAAAATACAGAACAGAACACAGAATGTAGCCTGTAAAGTGAATAACGAATTCAAGTTCGTTTGAATTCGCTACTAGCTTTATAGATTAAGTTAAGCCCGATTTTCGATTTTTAATTATATTTTTAAGGAGACAATCAAGAATTGGAATTTTCTCATTGTTTCAGTGGAAGCCATTGTTTTAAAATAAACAATTAACAGTTCAGTTTTTTAAAATATTATAAAGAGAACACCATTAATGTTTACTAGCTTATAGCTCTAATCATAAAAAGGTTGTTTATTGCGCATACTGTAATACTTAGTTATTTTTTATTCGTTGTACCAAATTATCTGAATCTTCCGATCAAAGCGGATTGCGACACAAAAGAAGTATTTCTAAGGTTATCTGAAACCGCGTGTTTATTTTGTTTATTGTTGTGTTTTAATAAAACTAAATAATTTAAAATCATTATCGCGATAAAAAAAAATATCGTACTAAAAAGCAAAATGCATGGAAAAATGGTACTAATTCGTTCAGGAAAAAAGTTTTAAAAAAATGCCAATTTTATTATTGACACCAATGATAATTAATTCTGGTTATAATTACAAATTGAATTAAAATAATAAATTACGTATACAGTAGAACTCTTTTATAACGATTACAGGTTGCACAAGAACCTGGATTTTATGAATAAATCGAAAATATTTGGGTGGAACAATGTTGAGTCTATTGGACAAGGCCTGATCTGGTAATGTAGGAGGCACAGAACTGTGAAGGACCCTCTGGTCGTGACTTGAAACTAAATTTAATTGCTGTTCATTCGTGAAGTGCTTTTAAATTACGATTTATTTGAAAAATTGAGCTTCTATTTATTACAACTTTCATTAAATCATTATTCCATTGGACAATTCATAAAGAAAAGTATAAAAAGAAATTATTTGAAGCATTTAGGAGGGTCTAGGCCTTGTGATAAATCAGACACTGAGCATAGCTCACTTTCAACAAGCACATCCTGGTTTTTGTGAGCATTAATCTGTAATTTATAAAATTTCTACTTTATTTCACTTCTCCAGCTCAGCTGAACTCTTCAGCGAAAAATTTGTTTAACAATCTGAATCATATATTCAGAGAGCATTTTTAGAAAGGACAATCAGTCTTATCTGAAAAGTAACAAGTCATTTCAAAGCAAATTAATCTTCTTGTCCTGTACAATTTTTTCATGGATATGGTTTTTTATTAGAAGTCATCAGAATGGTATGGGGTGCCATTGGTTACACGTCTCGATCACCTCTTGCTCACTTTGAACAGCAGCCGTTACATTTCTGATGTGTTAGGGCCAGTTGCTCTGCCTTATCTTCAAGGCCTCCATACAACACCTCCTAGAAAAGAGTAGGCCTCTGCACGGGTTACCATAAATATCCTTTAGTAGTCCAAACGTAATGACATATTTCGTATTTTCAACCACTGCGCAACTTAGTACCCCGAACGTAATGACATCTTTCTTATTTTTCATCAACTGCGCAGTTAACTTCGTCTCATCGGACTACTAATTTGATCCGTGCTGAGGCCTTCCTTATTCTAGGAGGTATTGCTCCATAGCGCTACGTTTCAGCAGGACAATGCACGACCGCATGTTGCCCGCACTTTCCTGGCCTTCTTTGACGCAGAACATGCTCGCCTGTTGCCCTGGATAACACGTTCTCCTGATCTCTCACCAATTGAAAACGTCTGGTCAATGGTTGCCGAACGACTGGCACGCCACCACTCGTCAGTCACTACTGTCGATGAATTGTGGCATAATCTTGAAGCTGCATGTAATGCTGTACCCGTCCATGCTATCCAATCTCTGTTCGACTCGTTGCCCAGGAGAATAGGTGCTGTTATTGCTGCCATTGGAGGCTGCTCCGAGTACTGATTCCTCAGATCTATATATTTCAATGTCCTGAAAATTTAATCACCTGTTCTTTCAACTATAATGTACGTGCCCAATGAATATCACTCTGTTGTCTGCATTCCTTCCTGATGGGGCAACTTTAATGCGTATATGCATCTAAAGCACCAGTTAATCAAATCAGTTATATTCCTAGAGACTAAAATACAATGATATCAGTAATCTTTACTATACTCTGTTCAGTGATCAAACTGATAGCTAAAGTAAAAAAAGTTATCTGACACTTGGCTTACTGGCGCCAAGGTTGGAGTAAAAAGTCAGTAATAATCAAATTAATGTTCAGTGTGAAAATAATTGAGGATTAAGACGAACTGGCAAGAGTAGGCAATTTGGGTGAACAAGCAACAAACTTTTACGCTTACTTTTCGAAATCAATTTTTCAAGAACAGAGTATAGAATTCGCTAACTAAGAAAATATACAGGTATATAAAAGTGGTGGGTGTATCATTCACAGATGTTTTTTTCTTTTCTCACATGCCACTGGCCAATTGTCATTAAGACTGTCATTTTCACTGTCTGATTTTCCCTGTCACTGACTGACTGTAAGAACTATTTTGCCATAAGTACTAATATAGAAATCCACCTCGTAAACAAAAGTGCATATCCTTTTTTTAAATATTGATAAATTACAAGTCCTTATGGAAATATTAATGGTTGTAATCGTCATAGTAAAATAATGTGTTTACGTAATATTAGATCTATTAGTTCAGTGATGGAGTTGTGGTTACATAAATAGAAATTTTTTAAAAAAAACATTAATCACTTTTGTGAAATTTACATAGAATTTTTTTTAAATGGATTTATTTTGATTTCAAATCCTTCCTTCGTTTTTTTAATCTTTTGTATACCCTTTAAATTTTTAGAACACGAAGTAAAATTACTATTTCTAAATTATTTGCTTTGTTTAGATAAAGAACTGTTGAGAACTTAAGTTCTATAGAATTAATGTGAATATTTTACAATAACCTTGAAATTCGTATCTGATAGAAAACTTTATTCTCTTAAATATACAAATATGAAATAACATATTTCGAGCGCTTCAAAAATAGGGACTTAGTTTCAGGAATTGCCAGACGAGAATTGTAATTCTTATACTTCTTGTCTTCCTGTATACTTCTTTTTAAGGAAAAAGTAAACAAATTTCTTGCTCGACTTTTTTTCTGAATTAATACCTGATTTGTTATGCCAGAAAACATGCAGATTTTACACCCAAAGTTTTTCATTGTTGACAGCGAAAAGAAACGTGCACAATATTATAATAAAACATATTTATTTTAGAAAAATACTAAAATGAGATTTTTATAATAGTGTTTAAGGCATATAAAATTTTAACTTTATTTATTGAAAAAACTTACATAGTATTAATTTTCATTTGAACAATTTTTAAGAAAGCATTTATGTCTGGAAATACAATCATGTTTACATAACTTATTTTCGTATAATTTATAAATCACTGTCTTCACAGTGATTCAGCTGCTTAAAATATTATACCTGTCACTTCTTCTTTTTGACTTTTGCAGAGAAGAATTCATAAAAAGTTTTAATAAAAATGATAGCTATCTCTTACGGTTTTCAATCAGAACTATAAAATTGTCATTCATGACATTTCATACACATTCTTATTAAAGTTTAATGTAAAACAATCAGATTATTTTATTACACGTGCTTTTAAAACATACAGTTCATCTTAGGTTTTCGAATCAGAAGCAAAAATAAGGTGGTAAAATTAAGAAATAAAAAGTAAGTAATAAAAATAAGCATTACATTTTATTACAGATTTGTCTTATATATCAAGCACTTTTAAAGTCTGATTTTTTAATTTGCCATCTAAAATTCCATTTCAAGAATCGTAGAATTTTCTTTCTAAAATACGTCAGATAAGTATTAAAATTTTGGGATATTGTTTTATTTTATAGAGAATATAGGTTAACGTTTAAAATACGATGCTTCGAAAAAGAATTTTTCCCACGAACTTTTATTTAATACAACATACGATTTCAAATTCGTGAAAATCTAATATTTCTCACAGCACAAATGCTCAAAGTAGTTTAATTTTATTTCCACTTCCAAATCTACGAAATTTAAACAAAACGTCATTTCGAGTAGGGAATGTCACAAACTGATCAAAAGAAAATTCCTTTCCCACATGAGTTCGGCGAGCATGCGCAATAGCATCTATACCCACACTACACCACATGCAGGTATCCCATGTATGCAGTTTTGATAGGTATTAAATGTACAACGTATTTTAGAGCTAGCTTATAGCTCTAATTAAAAAATTAGTTTATTGTGCTTAATGAACTATAGTTCGTTCACCAGGAGTTGAGACTTGGCTCCACCTCCTCGGACGCAGAGTTCATTTCAGCGCGGGGGAGTAAGAGGAAAAACATCTCCGTTGTTGAAATTGAGACAACCCTTAATTTGCGCCAAACACAGAAAATGAATTCTTTTTCACTTACTTTGCTTTATCATCTGTTAATATACCTTTTGTTACACTAGCTAATTAAATATAGTTTAAATTTAGAAACTGTTGTTCTCCCAGCGAAATGTCTCATAAAGGACAAACTATTCACTCAAAAGAAAGAAATATCATAAAAAATAGTGTAAAATATCATCAAATTTATGAAATATTCATTGTTAAAAAAAATGCGCATAAAGTTTGCGAAATAAATATTTTTGCCAAACGATCGCCAAATAGCAACATTGTTCAGGATTGCTCACAACCTTCTCCCAAAAATAGCGAAATAGTATCGTCGCATACCACATGATGAAGGCGGAGCCAAGTGCCAACTCCTGGTGAACGAGCTATACTTGTTTTGTCAGGTTATCTGAATGATCAACGTGAGCGATCAACGTTATCTGAATGATCAACGTGAACGATCAAGATTATCTGAATATCACCGTGATAGTGATAGCTAAAGCGGACTACGTGACCAGATTAATATTTTTCAGATTATCTGAAATCACGTGTTTATTTTGTTTATAGTTGTGTGTTTAAAATGTATAACTTTAAACCTAAATAGTTTGTAATCTACGGTAATTGACATGAAAAAAAAAATTTGAACAGAAAAGTGAAATTAAGAGAGAAATGGTACTAATTGGTAGAAAAAAAATGTAATAAAACGTCAATAATATAATCATAAGCTGTCAAATATCATAAGTTGTCTCGAGCAAACAGTATTGGGCCAGATGATTCTGAACACAGTCTATATATGTGTTGTAAAAATGTGTTCTGCTTAATCTAAAAACTCAAAGCCACCGAGAAGGTCAAAAAATAATCTATCTTTGTAATAATCTAAAAATAATATATCTCTATCTTTGTGTCGGTATACTGGTTTGGTGGACAACTTAAGCCCTAAAAATAAGAGATTAAAAATGAATCTATCAAGTAAAATTGTGAAATAATTATGAATCCAGAATTTTTGACTTTTTTATTATCTTTTAAATTCAGAGATGTATTTTAAAAATGGAATCTTCTCATTGACTTAGTTCCTTACAACAAGCAACTATTTTAAAATTATGCAAAAATTCTAGGTCTTAACAATCAATATTTTTTCGATTCCAATGAAATAAAACAATGACTAAAATTAAAAAAAATATTTCGATTTGGAATTATCTTTGAATAACTGTATTTTATAATTAGGTGCTAAGCTTTTTTGATATATAAATATAATTCTCTAGATATGGTAAAGTACGTGAATTGTGAAATTAACTCTGCTGACTAAATTATCGGAACAATATTTTCTAAAATGATCCAGGAGTTCCCTTGTCCTCTGGATTGGGTTCAAAATTACAAAGCTACGGAGCTGAAAATTGGTAGTCGTAAACACCAAATTGGGTTGGCTGTTCATCGACAGTTATAATATAATATGTTTTGATACTCAAAAATTTAATTCTGTCGTAAAAAAGGCATGTTTATTCGTCAGCGTGAACGAGGTAGCATAGGTAGACTACTTCCCTAAATTAGTATTACTGAATTTACATGAAACTATGTGTTAATTTAGAATTTATTTACGCTTTTAAAACGTGTATCTATAGAAATGATAATTTAAAATGAGTTATAATTGAAGTAAGAGAAAAATGTTGCGTAATGATGAGCAATATTGATGGGAAAATGTTACAAATTTATTTAGACTTGGTACCATACTGTTAGGCTTGGTATCATACTGTTATTGGCGTCAATGAGGCTTAATTAATATTGATAAAAGCTATCAATTTAAATAAAACTATGAGCTAAAATATATAAGATTGATAAATAATATTGTAATAATATTGTATTGTATTGATAAATAATATTGATATATAATACTGATAAAAGCTATCAATTTAAATAAACTATGAGCTAAAAAGCTAAATTAATAAGAGAGTACAAACGAATGAGAATCTTACAAACAAGTGGGTAGCGACAGAATAACACGCATTTATTGGCAAACAAGCTAAAAATAAAATAGCAACTCTACTAATCGTGTTCTCTAACAAAGGGAAACTAGGGAAGTGTGACTCGCCATTTTGAAATAAACTAGTGGGATGTATGCTTATGAGGAATAATTTTAGGGGGCAACATTCGTTTCGGCCCATAGAAGGTCCTGTGAGAGACAAAAAATAATTCAATACGTGGAAAAATCGGTATTTTATTACTTCAATGCAGACTATTAGTTATTGTAGCTGTCTCATACTCCAATTAATTTTGTTGATACTTTCACGTACTATATAATGCATATTTATTTTCGAAATTGATTTCGAAAATTTTATATATCTGTAGTTTTTCAGAAAAACCTGTTACGTTAATTTGGAAAAAAAATTGACATCAAATCTTTTTAAATTTTTTTTCAAAAAACTTTCCAAATTAATTGGAGTATCTAATTGCAAATCAATCAATAATTAATTAACACTTAATTAATAATTAATTAATAACTGATTTATAAAAAAATTTCTGATTGATTTATTAATTAGCAAATTAATTAATTATCCAATTAATTACAAATTAATTGGATTATGAGACAATTACAATAACTAATAGTCTGCATTGAAGTAATAAAATACCGATTTTTCTATATATTGAATTATTTTGCATCTCTCACAGGACCTTCTATGGGCCGAAACGAATGTTAATTAATTTATTAATTAGCGAATCAATTAATTATCCAATTAATTACAAATTAATTGGGGTGTGAGACAATTACAATAACTAATAGTCTGCATTGAAGTAATAAAATACCGATTTTTTTATATATTGAATTATTTTTTATCTCTCAGAGTACCTTCTATGGGCCGAAACGAATGTTGCCCCCTAAAATTATTGCTTATAAGGCATACATCCCACTAGTTTATTTCAAAATTGGCGAGTCACACTTCCCTAGTTTCCAAGACATTATACGAAATTAAATAAAAAGTTGTTCTGCGATTCAATTAAACTCATTATATTTATATCGAGATATAGTTTTTTAAAAGCGTCATTTTATATCGATTTAAAGAATGACAGCAAACCTGTTGAAAGAAACTGTTCTATATTTATTAGATATTTTTTAAAAATAAATGTGGGCGTTTCATTGGGGGATACAGTTTTCTTTAATATTATGTCATCAGATTGATATAATAACAAAGTTATGTTTTGCCCTAATGATGACATGCAATGTATCATTTTTAGGGACGCCTAGTAGAGAGAATCTGAAATTCATTAGTAAAATCCACTGTAAGAATTCAAATTTAAACACAAGTTTGATTTTGCAATTTAAGATAGTCTGAAACAAAATATTTTACTTACATTTAGACAGAGAATAGCGACTTCAACTGCATGCGATGCCAATTTTGCTAGGCACCAAACAATGAGGATACAACCGAATTAAAATCTGCTTATAAATTATTGATTATGAGTAATTAATTTTTTTTTTTAGTTGATCATATTCTAAATTTGCCCCAATGCCTATACTAAATGCATTGTCATTAATATAACGAAATAAATATATCAGTGTATCTTCTTTTTCTGAAGTAGAATGATACCAAAATATTTTTGCCCCCAAATATTTGCATGATGAGTCTCACACGTTAAGGGAGGTGATTGAGTAGAACTATTGTGCATCACAATTCGAATCTGAAATAAGAGTTTCATATCTCTGTAACGTTACTGTGCTATAAACTCTCTTAAATATTTTTTGGGTCTACTGTAAATAAATACAAGGGTGATCCCAAAAATAAAACTTTATTTTTTTTATGTAAAAAACCCGGCTTGTTATATATGTCTTGTTTATAAAACCGGGCTTGTTATTTTCAATTATTAGGATATGCCTTATTTTACTCTAATTTTGCAGATTATGTATTTTTTAAATGCTAATATCTATGTTCTTGATCTCATCACTAAGTTATATGTTCTAATCTCATCATTGGAGTTCATCATTCATTTTCCTGTGAAATATTCTAAAAAACTGGCTTTGGCCACTCACTAACAGCAGTTGGAGCCAAGCCCGGGTTATGAACTGAGTGTGATGTTTTCTTGAAGATACTTTGCAAGAAAGCAACGGTTTAATGAGCGACAGTGTTATTGCTACACCAAGGAAATAAAGGGGAGCTGTTTCACCAAGTCCATACAAAAACTGACAACATCTATTACAAAAACACATCAACCAAAGTCGCTATTACGTAAAAAAAAAACTTATAAAAGTAATAAAAATTAAGAATAGATTTTGCTTATTTGATTATAATACTTAGATAAACACGGAATAATTACCTGAGGAATGCTGCAAACAAAACTTGTGAGCCATGCGACACCCAACATGATGCGGGATTTTCTTTGAGCGTCGTGCACTCTCAGAGGGTGGACAATAGCTGTATAGCGGTCTAGACTGATGCAAACCAATATCATGGACGACAAGTAAGGTCCAAAGGCTCTCCAGAAAAGCATTATTCTGCAAGCGATGTCCCCAGCTATCCATTCAACAGTGATTCTCCAAGCAATTTCAAGTGGTATCATTATAAATGTGACAATGGAATCTGCTATCGCTAAGTGGAATATCATCGTCTGTATACGACATTTACGCCTGTGGTTTTTTAAAAGGCTCCAAAGAACAGGGAGATTTCCACCAGCGGCTACTATGAACAGAATTCCATAAACTATTGCTTCGATTCTAGATTCTTTTGTAAACGCCGTAACATCAAGATTGCCGTTGGTTTCATTGCTGAAGTTGAAAAAACTGTTATTAGCAAAGTCAAATAGCTCTGTTTCATTTTCACTAACATCAATCTCACTTTCGTTCATGATAACAAAACAGTTTCCACTTTTTCGTAATGTTAAAATCTGTTCATCAAACGAAAATTGGCTTGAATCTCCATTCAATTCGATTCAGAAGCATTTTTACTTTTATCTGAAACAAAATAGTATTCTAAATGACACTGGTATGAAATGAGATATGCATAATAATAAACTCACAAAAATTGCGTAAATTTTCAGCAATAAAAAAAAAGTCAAAATACTATGTAAAAAAAAAACTAGTTCATGGCGTCCCTCCGCGCGGAAGAAGTTAAACTTCGTAACCTACGACGTTAATTGTAGAAGAATCAGCAGTCGTAGAAGGATAACTAGTTTTATTTAACGACTCTTTTTCCTGCTCCGCTCGCTTCCGTGCTCTGTAATCACGGTAATATTGTGCATTTTTCCCTCCTGGACCTCTTGAACCAGTGGAAGTGCTAGTGGTCGCCATGGAAAATGTATTTGAATTAATAATGTATGTGAATGCGTCATATTGAAATTTCAAAAGAGAAAACCTAACAATCAATTGATATTCCCAAGAGACGTACCTTGACGTAACCTTAAATCCGTCGCATTGTCCGTGGGATTGTTTTCATTCATTTTTTACAATTGTTATCCACTAAATTTGAAAATAAAAAATACTACCCTATTATATTATATGTGTATCAAAATAAACTAAAAAATATATTTATAGAAATAAACAATACTTTTATGCTAGTGAGAACCAAAACAATATGGAAATGAATGTGGGAAAACTGGATCCTACCACGTGATTTCCCGGCCAATAAAAATGTAGCGTTAAACGTTTAACGCAACCTTGTTGGAAGTCGCATAAGAAGTATAACTTCAAAAAAATCGGCTTTAACGAATCTTTTTAACTCTTCTCGATTTCATCTATAATTTTATGCGAAGAATTCAAAGAAAGTTGTTTAATTAAGGAAAGTTTCAGAATTGACTTTTGAATATACTGTTCTAAATTTATATTAAATGGATTTATTTAATTATTCAATTATAAGGTCCTATGTTCTGTTGAAATCTGAGTTTAATGACGTAAGATGGCTTTTCTTTCTGTTTTTTGAAGCATGAAACCTTTTTTTGACGACTACAACTGCGCCTGTGTCAGTCTTTGTTTGTTTTGCAAATAATATAAATCGTGAATCAAAATTTATAAAGAACCAAAATATTCCATTCAACGACAGCAGACATGAAGAAAAATATTTTCTTTTCCTTTTTTATCAGAAATATTCAAAGGAATAAAGATTATATATTCCTTTAAAAAAATTAGAATATGATCCTCCAGGTAACTTTTAAAATGCTATTCAAAATTGTTCACTAGTTCGTTCTTCATAAAGGGTGAAAATAATTAATTCATAACACCTAAGCGCAAAACTAAAAAACCGGCACAATTAATTAATTAAAACTGCCTTTATAAATACTATTATGCCAACATTGGCGTCAAAAATGGGTACTGATACAATAGGTTTTTTTACCTAACTCGCAACGGACTCTAATGTCACCATACTATACATTCATGGCACACAACCCTTATTTTTTCCTCCGGTGTTGCTTCATACTACCAGATTTACTTTAAATTAGAAGTTCAACTCCCCAAAATAAATATTAACTTGTGGGCTGCGCCTCCTGCTCGCTGACCCTCGCCAACACCCAAAAATTGCTATGGAATCTTATATGGTTTACTTCGCTCGCTACTAATTTAGGTACATTGCAAATGCACAAAATTCTAAGAATTCAAAACAATCATTCAAATCCATACAACAACTTTTTTTTTTAAAAAAAATTACATATTTTTAGAAAATACTCATTAAAATTAATTTGAATTCAAATAAATGACATGTAATTCGTTAAACCTATTAGAAATGTGCTATAGTATAAAATCTTAAGATAAAATTTCTAAAACTGATATCTCTTTAAAAAGGTTAAAATTTTGGCTGTAATTAGGTCTATTAAAAATTGAAATTAGTGAATTGCAATGGAAAAACCTGCATGAACAAATAAATTCTAGTAAAACAAAAAAATTCGTGATATAAACCAAAAATCGTCAAATAAATTCGTAATATATAAATTCGTGAAAAAAAAGCGCTTTCGACAAAATACTAAAATAGAGATCTATCGACAAAGACTACTCGCTTCTGCCTAGCTAATGCTCTCTCTGGTCATTTCAGTTTCCGTTTTTAAAAGCGCTATATGTTGAGCCACATCAGCTAGATTTGGCATGTGACATTTTTAGCGGCAATCATTGGTCGATTTTCTAGCGTTGCCATTCGGGGAGTTGTAATGAGGCTTTGTTTTATCGCCGTGTAGAGAGTATATAGATTTTAAGGCCGGATCGTTTGTCCAATGTTGCGTTGGCAAAATTGTCACAGTGATTATCAATACGGATTAGATCTTCAAGGGTAATAGGGTTTCAAGGGCAAGGGGATCTTCAAGATAACCTTTTTTCAAAGAGACCTGAATATGACTTTAAAACCAAATCGTTTTAAAATAATCTATAAAAGCATCTTAATGATTCTGACTTTATATTGTATTGTAAAACTAACTTTACAGACTATTATGTGCATCATATTTTACTGTTATTACAAATTTTAGCATTACTAAGTAACAAAAATTGCGGTGTCTACTTCACACGAAGTAGTGTATTCTTGGTGCTTCGCTATACCAAGAGCTATTGTTGCTTTTTGGTGTAGAGAAATACCACTTTGGTGTAGAGCAGTCGCGACCATTTTTGGAGTTTTTTTACAGTGTAGGCTGAAAACTGCTTTAATAAAGAAGTAAGATTTTTATCTGCATATTTTTTATCCTAAAATAGTTTTCTGCCATTTAGAACGCTTGACAATGGAACATCTTACTAACTATGTATCTTATTAACGCATCTCAATAATCTTATTTGAAGTATTTATTACAATATTGCTACGATTCCTATTAATCAACGATCATGCGTTCATGCCGTTACCTTTATTTAAAATATTTTCTTGTCATACTTTCACACACTTTTTTATAAAAATCAAATTAGTTCGGTTTTCTATTTGTTGTGGTATTTCCGCAAATGTAATTGTACATAAGTATATTAATTTTTTGTCAATTTTACGTTTCATTGATTTTGCAACAAAGTTTTCGCGTAATTTGCTTAATCAGAAAATACTTTATCAATATATTTAGGTATTTATTAAATTGAATTTCCTTGAAAGCAAATAAAAAATACGAAAGACACAAACAGCAGTGTAATACTCAATGAAATTATGCATCTCCCAATGCTCCCTTGTAGTGTGTTTCAAGGCACCTTTACTCACGTGAAATCAAGGATTTTGATGCCATTTTTAAAAATAATCACTTACTGTCATTGCATTGCTTTAGTTTGCATTTATAATGATTTATTATAATGATTTATTATAATTATTTTGAATGGTTTCTTAAATAATTAATAAATTCATAACTTAAAATATGCAAATTTGGTTTTTCTTCCTTTATAAAAAAGTTCTAATTTTTTCCATCTCTATAGAAATTTTTATTTGTAAATAAAGCATAAACTATCAAAATCTAAAAATTAAAATTTCATAAAATTTATAATAAAGAGATGCTTTAATTTTCTGGCACTACACTTAAGGCCGTTCAATCGGGAGAAAAGCAATCCCCATGTTATTCTATGGATAGTTCAGTCCTGCATAAAATCGTCAATTTTCAAGATAATAACGTTCTGTTTTTTGGAAACGTACATTTTACTTTTTCTCAATTTATTTGACGCAGGCTTTAAATATCGATTTAAATGCAAAATAATTAGCTCTGAGGAAATCTTATTGCTCTCTACATTAAATAATAAATCAAAATTCACTTTAATTTAAATAATTTATCTTAAATTGGAGAAAAAAAACTAGCGAGAGAATAATGCTATGGAACAAAATATAAATATAGCAGAATGTACATCGTAGCAAGGTTTTACACTACTGTTATAAGAGCAAATAAGTTAATGGCCTTATACATGGAATGTAAATACACTCTATAACAAAAAAATCGACGCACCAAGAAGCAATCATCCCATTGCTTTGAAATTTCGTGTGCATTCATGTTTTGAACAGATATGGCTGGAATGATGCCGACTGGGGACGTATAGTCTTTAGCTACGAATCCCGCTTCCAACTGTGTCCTGACGAAGACGTGTTTGGAGACGCAGAGGGAAGAGGGGAGATCCTGCCTTCACTATTATACGCCACATCGGCCCTCAACAAGGCATTATGGTCTGGGATGCCATTTCCTTTGACAGCCGGACCCCTTTGGTCGTCATTAAGAGGTACACTTACTGCACAGCGGTACGTCGACGACATCCTAAGACCTGTTTTGCTACCGTTCCTTTTGCAGCGCCCTGGGCTGGTTTTTTCAGCAGGACATTGCCAGACCACATACAGCACGTGTTGCTATGAACTGTCTTCAAGCTTGTCAAACTCTTCCTTGGCCTGCCAGATCACCAGATCTCTCTTCCATCGAGCATGTCTGGGATATGATGGGAAAGCGATTGCATCTGGCACGGAATGTTGATGACCTCGTTCGACAATTGGATCGAATTTGGCAGGAAATACCGCAAGAGACCATCCGGGAGATTTATCGGTCTATGACACGCCGTGTGGCAGCTTGTATCCAGGCTAGAGGCGGGTCAACACCTTATTGAACTTGCTACTGTAACTCTGCAATAAATTATTCTATTGTTCTGAAATTTTAATCGTTTAACATTCTGTACATTGTCTTCATATCCACTAATTTTCGTTTCAATCGGACAACTCCTTCTTGGTGCGTCGATTTTTTTGTTATAGAGTGTAGTTTAGTTGCTTTATTAATTATAATGCATTAAAAGAATTAATATATTCTTTAGCTCAAATGTTCTCTACTCAAAAATAGGTCCTCAGGCACCAGACATGAACGAAAAAATAAAGAACAGATTTGAAAAAGAAAATGAAATGTTAGGAATGAAAATATTAATAATAAAATAAAAGCTAAAAATAAATTAATATAGTTAGTCTTAAATTCGTCAATTCATGTAATTTTTTCTTGTTTTGTTTTTCAATTTTACTTCATTTTCCACTCTTTCGTTAGGAACTTTACTTTTTTTTTTTTCATTCACGTCTGGTAAGTTTGAATGGGCTGCTATACTTTGAGGGCTAGGCACATAATGATTTTTTTCACTTTTATAGTTAATGAAGTAAATGAACTGTTTGCATTTCAAGTATATCTTTCAGTTTTGTTTCTTGGGATTATTCCTTTGAAGCAAGTGCCTTGCATTCAATATTCTTAACGCTCATATAAAATCAAAGTTCACATACAAACTTACGGTATTACTGTAAAGATATAAATACATGAATATAAATAAAGAATAACACGAACATCAAGGATCACCTTATCTGTACTTAAAAAGATTATTTATTGCTCAACTAAAAATGAAATAGTGGATTTCCAATTCCTTCATAAATTCTCTTTCCCGCTACATGTAATGCATTTTTATGAGTGAATCAGCTCCCAATATTACATCATTTTAGTTCCATATATTTTTCGGGACTAAAAGGAGTTAAGAAAATTTTTTAGACTTACTTTTCGATTACTTTTTATTCTTGAAATGGCATACATTTGTTCAGAATACTTCTTTAGGCGATTAACTTTGTAATATCATACCGTATTTTTAAAGTAATATCAAGTAAAGGCAAAGTAGCTGATTGCGGTAAGAAGAGATCGATATTTCAATGGAAAGTATCGATTATAATGCATTAAAAGAATATTGCTTAAGAATATTGCGTGTTTTGTTATTGCTTAAATTTTAAAGGTTTCGTATGGAATATTTATTATATTTTTACTTACTTTTTGAATAAGGAAATTGAGCATTTTTAATTCGTTAAATAATAATATTCGTTAATAAATAAAAATCGCTATAATTTTTTTTTTATTTATTTCAAATGCTTTTATGAATTACTGGCTGAATACCCAGTTCTTCGTATGGGATGAATAAAAAAAAAGGATCAATAAATCAGTAAGCAACACTACGAAATCATGCACAGAACTTCGCATGTACCGACACCATTAATAAAGATAAAATAATTTCAATCATCCTATTTAATATTTTTTGCTGCCTTTCCCAGTGGCTTTACGTTATTAAATTAATCATAAAAAGGTTTTTTGTATTTCATCTCCAATGCAACTAAAACGCACTTCCTCAATTCTATTTCTTCGAAGCAATTCGATCACTATTCGATGCTGAACGGTTTTCTCATTCAATTGTAACATTAGATCACTATTGAAGTAAGAGGATTGACCATGGTAGAAACAACTTCTCTCTTTAGCCACTTCACGTGTGCAATATTTTTTATCCAAAAATGAAAAAAATTCAATGCTAGTTTTCTATACTATGAGTTGGGTGAGAATCTAACTGTGACTTTCGAATTAGCGTCTGTTCGCAAAGTTTCGTACTTATCTTCCATATTTGTGTCTGCAATCATCTAAAATATTACTTAAACTTTTTAAATATTTCGAAGTATTAACAAAATGTATTGAAATAATGTTTTTTTTAAAAAATAAGAGTGAATAGTTAGCTTGATTCAGAATAATTATTTTAAACAATTTTTGAAACAATGGCGATGAGTTTTGAGTTTTCTTTTTTAAGATTCTCGTTATTAAACGTTTCAAGCTACTGTGATTACATATTTTAAAATTTTAAACTATGATAAAAGTACTTTTTGACATTCGTCTTAGATAACAATTTGTAATTTCTAATCTTTTATCAATTTCAAAATATTTATACATCAATAAACACATAAGACTCACCAGATCAAAAAACGTATCAAGAACTGTAAAATGATAATTCTAATTACCCTGCAGAAAATCAAATATTGACAATTTGTTTACGTCAATATTAATCAAATATTGACAGTTTATTTTAGAAGTAATATATTACAAAGAACAAACATGAATTGAAAGCGACTATAGATAAAGATTGAATCTTAGTTCTGGATTTCAATCCGCAAATTAGTTTATATAAATGCTAATGAGTAATTCAAAATCTTTACATCTCTTAATCAAAAACTAGTATACCATTGTTCAATCTGCAGATTATTTGCATAAAATAAGTGTTTGTAACATATAGAGAACCAAGAGTTTGTAACATATATCCAGAACCAAGTTTTTATCTTCATCCTACCCCTTGATTTCTCACCACCACCGATATTAAGGGGATAATATATGCTTTGTGATTGGTCAGAAATAGTTCTATCGAACTCAGTCTTCGAAGTCAAACTATCGTCACGTGACAAGATCATATCGTTGCAGCTGAACCAGAAAACATGCTTTTTTTTCAAATAAATTGAGCGGAAACCAATAGTTCAATCGAATTTTGTTTCCATTGCATAAGTGTCTAACTGTATTTATTATCAATTGACTTGATGCTGCTGCTCGCTACCCAACTCATGATAGTCAAAATTTACCACTATGAAATTATTTTCTCCGATATCCATCCCTTTCAAAGGGTCGTAAGACATTTATTTCTAAAGTATCGGCTGCACCAATTACTATAATACCAATAATACGCTATTACCAAAATTAATTAAGCGCCATCTGCGTACTGTGATTTTCTACGGCTCCCCAAAGCAATGAGTATCTTTTCCCCATCAATTTTGCTTTCCAGTACATATATCTTATACGTTTTATTTCAATCTGCATCTATTACCTAAATTAATCAAGCGTCAATGGTAACAATAAGAGTATGGCGACTCGCTACGCTTCTCCTAAACTAATTCGTACCACTGTTCCATTAATTTTGCCTTAATGTACTGAAATACATAGCTAATATTTTATTTTTATCATTTCATTGATGTATAATTATTTACTTTTATCGAAACACGCTTTAAAAGAGTAAAAATAAACAAAACATGTAGTTCAAGATAACTTAAAGAATATTAATTTGGTGGCAACATTAACGTTGTTCATTGAATTATCTGTCATAGAGAATGAAAAATAATTAAATTTTGAAGTAGATGCTGTAAAGTATTTTTTTATTCAATATGTATAGTTTATTATAAACTGCTGTTTGTAGAAAATGCAACACCATGAAAGAATCATCAGAATCAAATGAAATTTAATGCAGAAACGACTTGTACTGATACAAATAAATGATGAAATTTTCAAAACAAAAGAAACAAATTAAGCGTCCGAAATCAGTATTTGGTGCAGCCACCACGCGCTGCAATAAGTGCTGCTATACGACGTGGCATGGAGTCAAACAGATGTTGAATATCTGCTTGAGGAAGAGAATTCCATATCGCTTGTATGCGCAACCAAAGTTCGTCTTTGGAAACTGCAGGACGCGGATCACGAGTGAGACGCCGACCAACCATATCCCACACGTGCTCAATAGGCGACATATTCGGCGAATAAGCAGGCCAAGGAAGAAGTTGCATGCGTTGTGCTGAACAGAAGTCTCTAACAGTCCGCGCAACATGTGGGCGTGCATTATCCTGCTGAAAGATAGCTCCAGGGATGCCTTGAAGGAAAGGAACGACTTCGGGCTGTAGCACTTCACGGACGTATCTGTTGCTATTGAGATTACCCTCAATTCGTATCAAATTGGATCGTCCATGATACGAAATCGCACCCCAGACCATAACTCCGGGTGTTCGACCACTATGTCGTTCAATAATACACTCAGGAAGGCAGCGTTGACCGGCATAACGTCTAACACGAACACGGCCATCATGGGTCCACAAATTGAAGCGTGATTCATCTGAAAAGACAACTTGGTGCCAATCAGCTCGCCAGTCTCTGTGCTCAAGAGCCCACTGCCGACGCAGCCGTCGATGATCCGCCGTGAGGGGAATCCTGTATAATGGCACCCTTGCACGCAATCCACGGCGCAGCAGACGACGACGAATTGACGAAGCCGACAATTGTACACCTGTAGCAGTAGACCAATGTGCTGCCAGCTGCCTGGAGGAAGCTGTGCGATCATTCACCGCCATGCGGAGCAGGTGTCGATCATCGCGCTCTGACGTCACCTTCTGTCGTCCAGTGCCTGTTTTTCGAGTTGTTCGGTGCTCGTCGGTCCACTGCTTCCAAACTCGCATCACTGTGGAACTGTTCCGCTGCATACGAGCTGCTATTGCGCGATAGGAAAATCCTCCTTCTCGAAGGCCGATTATCCTCCCTCGTTCAAACTCCGTAAGTTGCTTGAATTTCTTATTCTTCCGTCGTGGAGGCATACTCAGGTCTCACTAAACGTTTGCCACTAACAAATAATCATAGACTATTTTCAACGTCCCGCTACAGCACTTTATTTATACGCTTTCAGCATCAATTCAGAGGGCGCTGCGCGCGCCACGCACGCGCGATGGCTCTGAAACTTTATTAATTTGCATAATATCCTATAATTGACATTTGCTGCGAATTTCATTTGATTCTGATGATTCCTTCATGGTGTTGCATTTTCTACAAACAGCAGTTTACAAGCTATGAAGGTAAGAAGATGAAGACTTTTTAGTGCGAAATATTTATTTTCCTTTTTTTTATTCAAGGGAATGTATTGCTTATAAATGTTTTTATGAAAGATTCATTATGCTTCATTTTTAAAAAAAAACTTTTTTAAGGGGGCGGACAAGAATTTCTATTTTACTTTAAATGATTTCATGAAACACCTATTGTACATTTTAACAATAAAACTTTTAAATTAGCTGAACATTGGAAACGTTTTTCTTTTCTTTTTTGCGGGAGAGCATTATTTTAAATGGTTCCTATGAAAGATTTGTTAATTTATAGTTTAAATAAATTTTTGAAGAAAGAATTTTTTATTTTATTTTAAATTTTATTTATCACATAATTCAACAGTTGTTACTTAGATTAGATGAATGAGGGAAGTTTTGGAAGGAAGATTTTTCTTTTTTCTTTATGAAACATTAAACATATTTTTCCTAACTTCATATTTAATTACACGTAGCTAATTTCCTTTATTAAATTATATATTTTTTGCAATTTTTTATTGTATTAAATAAAAAAAAATGAATAATTAATCACGGTAAACATTTCTTGTTTGGAAAGTTACTCCAAATCTATGGGATCATAAAAATTTGCAAATATTGAGAATTCATTGTTTTTAATAATTATGTTAGGTGGAAAAATTTAGCACAATTTGCGATGTTTTTTAAAATTCTTTTTTAAATAATAAACCCTTTAAGATCATGATCACACAATTCTACCTTTATGACCCAGTGAATCATAATATGTGAAATGACTCCAGCCGCCCAAGATCACATGAATCTGATCTCAATTCGGTACTCTAGTATTATAACTCGAATTAGTACGTAGTTTTCAGTACTCATGGAGCGAGTGGGCGTGAAGTGCACGGATTACCCTTAAGCACTCGCGCCCTTTTTTTTATATATATTCGTCGTTGAACAGTAGACTCAATTTTGAGTTTACGACTACTAATGTTCAACTACATAGCCCTGTAATTTTGAACCAATCCAGAAGATAAGGAAACTCCTAGATCAGTACCTACAGAGGTATTGATTTGTTATGGGAACATGGGGGACATTGCGACTCGACAGATTTATCGTGCATCAGTCACCATTTACTACACGGGAAATATTCGGCCAGCGAGTATCAAACCCACGAACTCTTGAACAAAAACCCACTGCCCTACCAACCAGGCTATTCCGGTATTGTCTGATTTTAAGCCCAGACAATTTTTTCCCTCTGCAAAATGGTAGTAATTGTTTAAAATTAAAACTCTGCATCCAGTCAAATGCACTTAAACCGTGACTTTTATTTGTAAGTTTTTCTTTGAATTTTGGAAAACTATCGGGCAAGGCTGCAATATAAACGAAATATTCTAAATTTCTTTTAACAAAAAAGAGAAAAAAATCTTTAGTTAATTTTAAAGAAGAAAACAAAAATTTCTTAATCATACAATATGCTTATTTTTGCTAACAAGAGAAAAGGAGAGTTACGACTAAATATTGGAACAACTCTCACAGCCCGATTTCATGAAATGAGAAATTAAACTCCAGTAATTCAGTTATCCCTTTTGAAATAGTATCACGAATGATTAAAAATCCCATACAAATGGGGAGAGAAAAATTTATCATTATCTACTAGATAAATAGGAATATAAATCTATCAACATTAATGAAAAGCAATCTGTTTAATAAGCCTTCATTTCATCCAGGTTGAAAAAGAAATTTAAAAGTAGTTGACTTTCAGGTGTCCATTTTAATTATCTATTAAATGCTGCTTGCAGACAAGTGTAAAATTAGATTTTTTTTTATGAACGTTAATTTGTTTTGTTTTTACTTTGAACCATTCATGTTACTCTGTTGTCTTTCTTTTTTCGTAAAGAAATGCCACTTTTCATTGAAATCACTGTCACGGGTTGAGCAATTAAGCTATTGATTGTGAAGAAAAAGAACTGGCTAAATGTTTGGCTACATAACCTTTTCTCTTTTTGAAATTTCAAAGTTAGCCGTTCTATGTGTTTAAAATGACGGAAAATCTAGATGCCAATTGTGTTTATTTCACTATACTAGTGGGCTGCGCCTCCTGCTCGCTAACGCTCGTCAACCCCCAAAAATTGCTACGCAATCTTATATGGTTTGCTTCGTAAACCAAGCTCGCTTCGCTCGCTACTAACTTAGGTACATTGCAAATACACAAAATTCTAAGAATTCAAAACAATCATTCAAATCAATATAATAACATTTTTTTTAAAAAAAAAATTACATTTTTTTAGTAAATACAAAGTTATTAAAATAAATTTGAATTCAAATAAATGACACGTAATTCGTTAAACCTATTAGAAATGTGCTATAGTATAAAATCTTAAAGCGAAACAACACGACTGAGACTCATTTTTCAATGAATAACTAATAACAGCAATTAAACAAATAAATTCGGGATATAAATCAAAAATCGGCAAATAAATTCGTAATATATAAATTCGTGAAAAAAAGCGCTTTCGACAAAATACTAAAATAGAGATCTATCGACAAAGACTATTCACTTCTGCCTAATTTATAAGTATGAGATTGCCGCAGCTGATAGGGTGAATTTCGGTTTGGTGAGAATGCTCTCTCTGGTTATTTCCGTTTCCCTTTTTAAAAGCGCTATATGTTGAGCCACCTCAGCTAGATTTGGCATGTGACATTTTTAGCTGCAATCATTGGTCGATTTTCTAGCGTTGCCATTCGGGGAGTTGTAATGAGGCTTTTTTTTGTCGCAGTGTAAGAGATATATATATATATAGATTCATTATAAGTAATTAAATATTTAAACAATTATTGAAATAAAAAAAACATTTCGCAAACAGCATGACTTTCGACCAAATTATAGTGTTAAAAAAAATTCCTTCTTGCACTATCGCTAGTTAGATACGTTTAATATATATAGAAAGAGAGAATGATTCAATTTTCCATAAATGCTTAAAAATTGGTTTGCTTAAATTTAAAAAATAAAAATCTCATCCTTCCTTTTTTGCTCTTATTTGCATTACTTGAACACTCTACTTTCTTTTTGTGTCAGATATATTTTATTTCTCTCAGTACGTTATACACATTGTTTGAGTACGCTTTATACATTTTAGTTTGAACCACATTCTATTTTCGTTACAATAATCTTTCTGATTTTATGCTCTTGGTGGTGAAATAGAAATCATTGAAATCACAGCAAAACTAAGACTAAAGTTTTTCTCTTGTTTGTTTCTTGTGGACTTGTACAGTTATTACACATTTTTATACAATGTCGCTTCACTAATAAGCTAACTGTACTGTTTAATGTCATTGCAACTTCATGCTGGGCTCTTTATGATTACTATTACAATTCCTTCAGTATTTAATTTAAATAAAATGATAAGAGATAATTTGAAAATGAAAAGAAAATATAATATTTATTACTTTAAATATTTACTTAAATTGCATTTTTTTAATTTGATATAGTCAAATATAAAGCTATGAGATGCTAAATATAACCTAGCAAAACATAGATGCACTTCTTTAAGTATTTATCTTTTACTCAACCAAGCAGATGACCGAATGGTCAGGGTGCCCGACTTCTAAGCCAATGGTCGCGAGTTCAAATCTCGCTCGGGTCATGAATCTCACTTTGGGTTCGACAAGTGATGAGTGAGTGTGACCAACCCTATGAAAGAGTAGCTGGTGCATTGTCCTTCACAGAGTTTCAGATAAAAACTGTTGCCACGAGTCGCTTGAATTTTTTCTACACTCAAGTTCTATACATTGTAAATGAGCTTAATTTCTAAAAGCATAACTTCATCTGGTGAGGAAGATAATAGAAATCCATCTGGTGAGGAAAATAAGAAGGGACTCAATACTGCGAACAGGTATTTCTTTTCAATATTACCACAAACAAAACTCTCCTTGTGCTGTCCATAAGAGACAGCAGCAATTTGAGACTTCTTTTTTTATTGAAGATGTTCCCAGCCAGTTTTTCAAAATCTAATATACGAGCCAGAGGGAATTGTAAACTCGTATATTTCAATATTAGCTTCATCCATTCATCAGAATCTTGCCTCATTCTTTCTTTTTTCATATCTGTCAATGTAATGCTAGTGAAATAGTCTGAGATTTTCCAATGTTTTTATGCAAATTTGTTTCAATCACAGAGCTATAATAACCAGTTGGTTCTATTATACTTTAAGTCCTCGCTATCATTTGCACATTTAAGCAGAGCAATGCTCAAATCTTTAATGCGGCCCATCGAATCCCGACAGTAGCTGGTCGATACGAATTTCGGCTTGCACAGACCATAGTGCTGGCGTGAAATATCCTCAAGGTCTGGTTTCTTAGGACAAGCGCCTTATCTGGGCGTCAGTGGAAAGTTGACGTAGAGCTGACGCCATAAAAATACTTTTTTGTTAGCTCAGCGTGAGCAGTCGGCCCAACGCAGACATTATCTCTCATTGCGCATGCGTTAATAACGTAAACAAATATTTATTTTGAATTTGTATTGATTTTGTTATTGTCGACCAGTGTTTTAGAGAACAAATAATGACTTTGTCCAAGAAAAAACACATTATGGCTGAGCTAAATGAAGAGTGCTATGTTTAATGAAGAAGCTATGTTTAATGTCAAAATCAAAATCTTGGCTGATTTCAATGCGCTGTTGGATGTTGTCCGCAATTGCTTCTGTTGTTAACGTCACGTTGTAATCCAACTGCAGTTGAGTTGGACGGCAATTGTAGTTCAAGATGAGCGTTCGATGACGTATACTATCAAACTCACAAATGGACCAATCAGTGGTTAGCGCTGATTTCCAGCTGACAGCGTCCTGTCCTAAGAAACCAGGCCTTCAGTGGTAGGCGGATCATGGGTTAGAGTTCCCTTCCCGCCAGACAAACCATGGGAGGTTCTCGTGGTCTTCTTCTCCATGTAACGCAAATGCAGGTTAGCTCCATCAAAAAGTCCTCCATGAAGGCAAATTTCTCCCAATACTTGAGCCAGGAGTTCTCTTGTCTTCTGGATTTGATTCAAAATTACTAGGCTACGGAGTTTTAGTAGTCGTAAACTCAAAAATTGGATCGGCTGTTCAACGATGGTTATAAAAGAAAATTAACCTTTATTAGTTCAAAAAAAAGAGAGAGAGAAACATGATTTCCACGTTTTGCAAAAATTTTTACCAACGGATTTGTATATAACCTTCAATTTCTGTATTATTTCTGATAAAAAATTTTATCTACAGTTTAGTTTCAATATGACATAAAATTTTAAACAGTTTTTAGTTTCGTATTAAACACTTAAATATGAAATTCTGCCACTTATAGAGATGAAATTATCTTTTAAACCTTGCTGTCTCCATTTAGGTCACTAAATCTCTTAGAAAATATCTTTCAAACCTTCCGAACTTGTGGTACGCAACATCAGGATCATAATATATAGCAGTGAAACCTCCTGGAAAGACCAGTAGCGACCTCCGTGTAGCGGCCACTTTAGGAACTAAATTTTTCCCCATAAACTTTGTGACCGAGGAAACCTTCAGGAGAGTTCCTTCCAAATCTCCCTCTCACACATCTGCACTAAATGCGGAAAAGATCAAATAAAAAAAAACACAAAAAAATATCAAAGCAAAAAATTTTGCAAAACAAATAAGTAAATTCAAATGCATTCCAAATATATTTATGTGAAGCTCTAATTTAGAGAGCTCTTTTTGACGATATAACCTCATGTTAAGTTGAGAGTGCCCTAAAAATGATTTACTCTTAGAAAATTATTGTAGAAGAAACAAGCATCTCAAAGAAACAAACCTCTTCTCATCTTAAATGCAAACCTCAGCAAAAAACATAATTGTTTATTTTTTTAAAATAGCTTGAACATTTATAATTGATAATTTTTTTTTACACATAATGATATCAGTTGGGATGATTTTTATAGACTCTAAAGTAATTTAAATTTTTTAATTAGTATGTATGTGAGTATTTATAATATATGCATGTACAATGCATACATGTACTTATGTAAAATGTGCAAAAAAATAAACGGACCACCCTGAATAACTTTTGATTTAATGATCGGCTTTTCACGTTCTAGGATTCAATCTTAATGATTCAAGGAGGTGACCTCAAATTTGTTAATTAATAAGTACGAGGGTTGCTATTTATATTTCTGGCCTAATAATAAAAAAACAAATATGTAGGATCGAAATTGGTTTTATTGTTTTTCAAAATATTCTCCATGATGATCAATACACTTTTGCATGCGTTTGAACCAATTTTCAAAGCACTTTTTCCAGTCCGATTGAGGTAACTCCAAAACATGCGTTTTGAATGCATCAACCGCTTCTTCGGGGGTCGAAAATCGTTGTCCAAGTAATTTATTTTTGATGTGTGGGAATAAGAAGAAGTCATTGGGTGCCAAATCAGGGCTGTACGGTGGATGACCCATCAGTTCGATCTTTCGCTCCGTCAGAAATGCCTTTGTTTGAGTCGATGTGTGAGAGCTCGCATTGTCATGATGAAGAATGATTCGCCTGTTCTTCTGCTTTTTTCGAATTTCTCCGATGACTTCTGGCAAACAAATGGTCGTGTACCATTCAGAATTGGCCGTCCTGCGTTGCTCTAACGCCACTGTTGCCACATGACCGTTAATGCCGAAGAAACAGGCAATCATTTGTTTCGATGTGCTTCTTCCTCGAACAACTTTAGTTGGTTTTGCCTCGTCTTGGAAGACCCATACAGTTGATTGCTGTTTTGTTTCCGGCTCATATGCATAGATCCATGATTCGTCACCTGTGTAGATGTTATACACAGCCTTTGATGTACCTTGAACGTATTTTTCCAACATTTCCTTGCACCAATCGACACGAGCCTTTTTTTGAGCGTTTGTGAGATTATGCGGGATCCAACGCGAACAAATTTTTTTTACGCTCAAATGTTCATGCAATACTTTATTGATGCTAGTCATACTAATGTCCAAAGACGCCTCTATCTCACGGTATGTCACATGACAATCTTGTTTTATCATTTCACACACAGCATCGATCTTTTCTGGCACAACAACGGATTTTGGACTACCTGCACGGGATTCGTCCTGGATCGAACATCGGCCACGATTAAATTCGTTATACCAATTTTACAGTACTGTAGGATGGCGCTTTATCGCTGAATAAAGAATTAAGTTCATTGAAGCACTCTTGTCTTGACAATCCACGTCGAAAGTTATGAAAAATAATGGCACGAAAATGTTCACGATTCAATTCCATTTTTTGAAAGAGAAGAACTTTTCAATTTACTGTCAACAACACAAATGAAGCTATAATGGTAAATCGCCTGCTGAATTTATGTTTAAAAATATCGAACTTTCGATTAAAATCGTCTGCGGTCGCCTAGCAACACTTACTGTTGCCAAGGCCAGAAATATAAATAGCAACCCTCGTACAGGCGATATTTTAAATTACGAAATCAGGCATAAAAACTTACTTTCTCTGAATAAACACACATTTTTTTAAACGGTTTTAGATTTCTGATCCCCAAAATATAGGGGATAGCATCAACCTGGGAAATATGATCCCCATAGTTTGATCAGAAGAGTGATCCAAAGTTTGGACCCCTTAAATGCTAAATTCACTTTCATATTACAATTCACATGTATTAAAATTATGCCAACTTATATAATATAAATATTACTGTTTAAATATAAATATAAAAAAGCTAATATTTCTGCACAATATAGATTATACATTTATAAGGTAAATAAAGTTATCTTAGAAAAATGAATTTAAAGAGAAGGTAAACTAATTTAACTTTTTTTCTATATATTACAAAACTATTTGGTTGCAAGACGTTTTTAAGATTAAACCGAAATTGGAAAAAATGTGCAGTTAAAAATATTATTATTATAGCCACAAATATGAATAAAATAGTCAATAATATTCAATTTTAATTTAATTACTGAATTATTCAGTCACAATAACTATTAAAATGCTGTAAAATTGAATTAAAGACTCCAATTTCAGTTAATAAGAATTTTATATTAAGTGATTACACTTTTTATTAAAATACATCTGCCTTTTAAAAGCAGTAAAAACATGTTTTAAAGCAATGAGACAATAAAACGTATAAGAGTATTCTAAAATGAAGATTTTTTTTTAATACCTACATTGAACTTTAATGATACATTTTCGGAATTATTCAACGTTAATGTATCTTTCTTAAACTTATTCACTTTCAATCGAAAGAAATATTCTCACAATCCTTTATAATCCTTTTTTTAAATTTCAATAATCCTTTTTTAATTTCATAAAGAAATCGAGAATAGAGCAGTAATTTTCTTACTATATATAAAATTCTAATGATGGTGTCGCAGTTTTCCATTGTTGTCAGTGCATTTTTATTGGCCAGAAAATCACGTGGTGTGATCCAGTTTTTCCTCATTCGTCTCCTTATTGTTTTGGTTGTAGTCAGCATAAAATTAATAAAAGTCATGCTTTTCTTTAAATATTTTTGAATCCCTAACTTAAAGTTATTTTCCTGTACTGCTATTATTACGCTTTTAATTCAAGAGTTTAAAACTAAGAGAATTGCTGTTTTCTTATTAGTATTATAATGTAAATCTGCCTTACATTTTAAGATAAAGTTATTTAGAAAGGTGGTCTAACAATTATTATTTTTGAGCAAATAACATTAATATACTGTTATAAATTACAGTTAAAGAGATCTGTTAAATGATTTAGAACTTAACGATCAGCTACATGCACAATAGATCTAAATATCTAATATATATATAATTCTCTTACGTGGCTCCCAAATTTTGGCTGCATTTCTTTTCCGCCGGTGGCAACGTTTGCTTTGTTTTGTTTACGTTACTATTTCTGTTACACGGCGAATCGACCCATGATTGCCGCTAAAAATGTCACATGCCAAATCTATCTGAGGTGACAACATATAGCGCTTCTAAAAACGGAAACTGAAATAACCAGAGAGCATCAGCTGCGGCAATCTCATACTATTAAGCTAGGCAGAAGTGAGTAGTCTTTGTCGATCGATCTCTATTTTAGTATTTTGTCGAAAGCGCTTTTTTTCGCGAATTTATATATGACGAATTTTGATTTATATCACGAATCATACTATAGCACATTTCTAATAGGTTTAACGAATTACATGTCATTTATTTGAATTCAAATTTATTTTAATGACTTAGTATTTACTAAAAAGATATAATTTTTTTACATGGATTTGAATGATTGTTTTGAATTCTTAGAATTTTGTGCATTTGCAATGTACCTAAGTTAGTAGCGATCTTGGTACGCGAAGCAAACCATATAAGATTGCGTAGCAATTTTCAGGGGTTGGCGAGCGTTAGCGAGCAGGGGGCGCAGCCCACTAGTATTAAATAAAACAGGGTCAACCAGATGTTTCTAAAAATTAAACAAAAGCAGTGATTTCAAATAAGAATTGTTTGAAATATATATCTCAAACCGCACCGGCTCAAACATTAAGCAGTTTATCACATTGTTTCGCCAAGTGCGTCCTATATTATACAGTTTATAGTTACAATACCGGGCAGTGAAATTTAACATCAGCGAACGGTGAAAGCACCCAATTCCCTCGATTAATCCGACTATTAAAATATAAAAAAATAGCGATTATTAATAATAATTGCCCTATTCCCATTTACTAATATTTTCATCGATCTTCTGTGATGATATTATAATTTATGAACTTGCGAATTCAAAAGTTATCAGTCCTCATAAGATAGAATGATGTATTAAAAAAAATAACAAATTGGACTTATAAAGTTAATTTAAAACATAAGTATAATTTCGTATTTTACGTAGTCCATAAGTACTATCACTTTAATCATTTTAGAATATATTGTATTACATTTGGACATGGATTATTGCATAAGGCATACTGTTTTGACTTAAAAATACTAAAATACTTCAAATAATGATTTGTAAATTTTATTCTAACTTTCTGAAGACTCATGAATTTAAATTATTTGTCTCTTTTCTAAAAATAACGCAGTATTTAATGAGAAAAGAATTTCCTTTCTTGAGATATGCCAAAAGTGTGAATAAAATCTGTTCTTTTTAATATTAATTATCCGGCCATGTGCAGTAGGAAAGCAACGAAGCTAAACCTTATAATAGTAATGATTAATTGCTGAAAATTTTCTTCTAATATTTAATTTTTATCTTTTCTCAAAATAACGATAAAATTTAATTTTGATTGCGTAGAAAGTAAATTTAATAGGAGAGATGATTTGAATTTCACATTTTATATATTTTGTGTCATTAAATGTCTAATAAATGCATTTTATTTTTGAAAGATAAACTTGTAGAACCATGAAGAATATTGTAATTTAATTGACAGTCAATGTAATTTTGGATGTTACTAATAGTGTAAACGTTTATACTGTTATACAAGAAATTGAGAACCTAATAAACAAAACTATTTACCTATTCGCAGTTTTTCGACTTGCTATAAATACATACCTGCCAACTTTTACGCATTTGGCGTAAAATTGTATTTTCATATTTAAAGTGGTAGTAAATATATACTATATTTTCTTTTATAAACTTAATTTTTAAATGATTTTGATCACCACTATTCTTAAAAAAATTAAGCATATATATTAATATGTGTTACTATCATGGTTGTCAGCTGATGTTTCTTCAAACACAACGTATTTTTTTTGCTTACAATTGAAATTTTAATTCCATTTTACTACCACTGGGAAAAATCATAATGGAAGGGATTAAAAGTTGGCAGGGATGTAAATACCCCCTTATAGTAAGTGGTAAAAAGCTACAAGGCCTCACGTATCATGTTTTAAAGAAAGAGAAAAAACGGGGAAATAGTAAGAAAAAAGCACATATTACTATTTCGACACATGAAATGAGTTTTTTGAAGTAGGTGAAAAATCGAAAGAGATTGAACCCGGAAATAGTTTAGAAGCTTTAAATATTTTAAGTACCTTTAGTGAAATTTTGTAAGTTGTATCTTTTCACGAATATATCTCTGAATAAATATATTGAATTTAGAATCGACCGATTTGAAATTTTGATCTTAGCGTGTATTTGCCTCAATCTGGAAAAAATAATCTAAATATAGGTCATCTAAAAAAAAAAATTTATATAGTCAATTTTTTTGACTATCATTATGTATAATTTAGGTTTTGTTCATAGCACTAAATGTCTAAAACTATTTACACCACGAATCTATATATATGTTACCGGCAAAGTATGAAACGCCGGCATTGTATAGAATCACTAGGCATTGTATAGAATGCCTGACGTTTTTAGGCAAAGTATGAAATGTGAGAAGTATTACATACTTTGCCTAGGCATTGTATAGAATGCTTAGGCATTCTATACAACGCCGGATGCTATTTAGGCAAAGTATGAAATAAACGTCCTGATGAGGTTATTATGTAAATGATGTGCATGTTACTGCGAATGAGCGAAATCGGTGATTGTTGACTTTCACCGGTGAATGTTGACAATCACATAGTCGCTTTGGTGAATGTCCGAAATATTTATTACATCCGATTTCATATTAATTTAGTGGATATAAATACGTTTATTCGATATTTTAATATTTACTGACAATAGATTAGAAGAAACATCAGTGTTTGGAGTATCGGGCAAATATATACCGGGCAATGGCACTTGATCTTAAAAAAACATCAGTGTAGGGTATACCGGGCAAATGTATACCGGGCAGTGGCACTGAACCTTAAAAAAACATCAGTGTAGGATATATTGGGCAGTGGCACTTAACTAGACCTAGTATATATTTCGGACATTTACCAAAGGCCTAGTCATACTAGGTATAGTTAAGTGCCATTGCCCGGTATACATTTGCCCGGTTTACCCTACACTGATGTTTTTTTAAGGTCAAGTGCCACAGCACGGTATACATTTGCCCGATATATCCTACACTGATGTTTTTTAAGGTCAAGTGCCATTGCCCGATATATATTTGCCCGGTATACCCTACACTGATGTTTCTTCTAATCTATCGTCAGTAAGTATTAAAATATCGAATAAATGTAATCTATCGTCAGTAAGTATTAAAATAACGAATAAATGTAATTATATCCACGAATAAATTAATATCAAATCGGATGACGTTTGGAATTTGTCATTTTTGAATGACATTTTGACGAATCGGAGATGTATTTTATACTTTACCGGTTTCTCATTTGGCATTCTATAGAATGCCTAGGCAATGTGTGAAATATAAATCATTTCATACTTTGCCGGCTAATTTTAGGCATTCTATACAATGCCTAGTCATTCTATACAATGCCGGATTTCATACTTTGCCGGAAAACATATATATTTCTCTTACACGGCGACAAAAAAAAGCCTCATTACAACTCCCCGAATGGCAACGCTAGAAAATCGACCAATGATAGCCGCTAAAAATGACACATGCCAAATCTAGCTCAGATGGCTCAACATGTAGCGCTTTTAAAAACGGAAACTGAAATAACAGTTCAGCTGCGGCAATCTCATAATATTAAGCTAGGCAGAAGTGAGTACTCTTTGTCGATAGATCTCTATTTTAGTATTTTGTCGAAAGCGCTTTTTTTTCACGAATTTATATATTACGAATTTATTTGACGATTTTTGATTTATATCACGAATTTATTTGCTTTATTATTGTTATTAGTTATTCATTGAAAAATGAGTCTCAGTCATTGAGTCTTTATTTGAATTCAAATTTATTTTAATGACCTAGTATTCACTAAAAAGATGTAATTTTTTTTTAAAAAAAAAGTTGTTATATGGATTTGAATGATTGTTTTGAATTCTTTGAATTTTGTGCATTTGAATGCACCTAAGTTAGTAGCGAGCGAAGCAAACCATATAAGATTGCGTAGCAATTTTCGGGGGTTGGCGAGCGTTAGCGAGCAGGGGGGCGCAGCCCACTAGTTATTTATAATAGTCGAATAAGTAATACAAAAAGAAATTTCTCCAAAAATAACTCAATAAAAAATTAAAATTTTTTGAATTGCTTATTATTTCATTTACTAATAGATAGAAAACAGTTTAATTGTAAAGTTGACAAATTGTTACGCTATTTTAAACTATTTAATATTAAAGGGAAAAAAATCAAAAAATTCCTACAAAATCAGTAGAATGAATATTGAGAAAGAAGAAGTTTAAACTTCGATTACTTGATTATTTTATTACTCAGAAACAATTTCACTGGTTTTGTCCAAAACGTTCAATTTAGAGTCACATAATTTTAAGCGATGTACAAAGTTTTATTAACCTACATTTCATTTCTCTTCGTCGTAACTATTAAGCCAAATGTCAAATAATAAAACGTAAGAAATAATCTTATCAATTTCTTTACTCACTGAAATATCTTTTTATAAACTAATTATGTAGATGCCTATTCAATTGATAAAAAATATATTTGCATAACGATTTGCATGAAAATAAATTCAATTATTCACCCCATTATTAAAACACTAAATAATGAAAAACAATAATTATTAGTAACTATTTTCAATAAAATATTAGATAAACAAGTTTTATAAATATGCGACAAACCCATTTGATTATCTTAAAAAATGGCAAAAAAAAATAGGAAAAGTGAAAAAAATAAAATAAACATTAAGGGTGTTTAACTCCCGAATTCTATTCTAGGTAAAATAATTCCGGTACCATATTACTCATATTGTGGTTACCCACCTTCAACAATATAAAGATTTAAATTCCGATAAAAAGAAGAAAAAAATTTTTATCCAGTTATTTGTGTTAAATTCATGTATACATAATTTAATTAGCACATTTAAGATTAGAGTCATGAATCTTTAAGATTACATGTTATTACTTAAAAATCGAAACATTATTGTGTAGAACCAAGAGTAGTAGGTTCGCATAAACGCTCACTGACTGTTCTTTATTTTTAAAACAACCGAAAAAGAAGTTATTCCTTTTCTGTCATATTTCATGTTTAATAAAAACTTAGTAGTAATTCTCAAGGAAGAGCTTCGTCCTTGCCAAATGTGGGAAAAAGCTCTTGCTCTCAAACTAATACCTGGGCGAGATGGAGTTGTGAGAACTGTTCATTTGAAGTGCAGGGACAAGATCTTATCGAGTCTTCTGCTATTGGTCATTCCTTTGGAGATAGACCAGGGTGGGGAGGATGTTGAGAACCAAGAAAAGTACTTTACTTTTAAAACAACTGAAAAATATATTATTTCTTTTTCTGTCATACTTCATGTTTAATAAATACTTGCGTTCTATCTTCTATATTTCAGTCTAATAACCGAGTTCCACCTTAATAATTAGTTCAACCGTTATTAAAACATTTTTTTTTTATTTATTATTTTATGCATTACAGCATCTTCCAATGATCTTAATTGTTGGACGGTTAAGCACAAAATAGAAAAGAAAAATCTTCATATATATTGATATTATCATATATTGAGATTACATTAAAATAAATATTTAAAAGATATACTATTAACATTATTTCAGCAAATTTTTGAAATGAATTAATATAGACATTTAAATACTGAACTAGTAATCTGGAAATCGATGCTGTAATTCGTATTCCTACTTAACAGTACATGATGTTCCTATTGCTTAGAGTTTTCCAGTATTCTTTAGTCTTTATGCTAACGACCCTTTTTTTTTAAGATGGCGTATTTGTAACAGCTTTAAATACAAACATATACTTTTGAAATATAAGCTTAAAAAAGCAATCATTTACCGTTTAGTTATTAAATTAATACGCTGAAAGTAATATTGATAATTTAAACAAACTATCAAAAATTTTAATCTAATAAAAATTTTCATCACGATTACCAATATTTATTTCCATTAAAGTAAGAAAGAGATTAAAATGTTTTTTAAAAGGAATTTGATTTTCAATAATTAAGAAAATGATATTTTAAATAAAACCCATATAAAATTAATCCATTTTTTAAAATTCTTTAACAGCGTTAAAGAACTAAACACTATATATTCCTCTGTATTTTTACTACGATCTATTTGTTAAATCTTCCTGTATATAATAGCTTTCACAATAAAAATTATAATAGCTTTCACTATAAAAATTAAGTCTTTTTTACATATTTATATATATGAACAAGGTTTCGGGATTTGCAGTTTAATTACCAAATCTTTAAGCTGAATAAAATATTTCTAATTTAAACAAACTATCGAAAAATGTAAGTGATTTCCTTTTCCCATACTTCAGAAGATTTTAATTAGATTCATCAATCTTTGTTTCCAATAAATTAACTGCAGGTAAAAATTTATCCCATAAATTATTATTACTCAATTATGAATAAAAAATAATATCCAAAATAGTATGAATTTCATCAAAATTATTATCTCAGTTTTATCATAATCATGTAAATAATTAGAAAAAGCTCTTCGGTAATTTTAATTTGTTGCGCCATATTAACCAACAATAAAAAGAAACAAATTGCCAGTAAGTTCAGATAATGGGCAAATTGACTGCTTAATTGGTAAATAAAAACAGTTTTTATAATTTATGATATCTTAAATGAATATTGGTATGAACTCAAATAGAAATACTTTAATTTATTTTATTTATTTTTTTTGTAATTTCGTTCTTAAATTTTTATAAATGAAAATGATATACTTTCAATATGTTATCCTTTATCAAAGATTAACATATAAATAGTAAATTTAGATGAACTCTCCTCACAAAGTAAACAAATAATACTATTGTATAAAAATAATATCTTAAACAACAATTAACATGTATTTAATTAAAGGTAGAATTTTTTGTAAAAAAAATTTATAATCAACATTACACAAAAAAATATACGCAATACGTAATTTTCAGTAATTTGTTGTTATAGGTTATTTATCAAATCATATTGCAATTTAAATTAATAGCAACTTGTCTCCGCTTGAAAAGTAAATAAATTATCGTAAAAAAATAACACATTGAATAATAACTGATATGAACTTAATAAGTACTATCTCAATTCATAATCTTGAATTCTATTATTAGCATTATATAATAAAATACTTAAAATTTTAAATTATGATTTTAAATTATTAAACATTAAATAGTTAAATATTTTACAATAATTTCAAACTTTTTGACCCTATCTAGAAACTCAAATTTCTAGTAAATTTAAATGATAAGCAACTTACCTGATCGGGGATTAATCTTCGTCGTAAATCTCAAACTTCACTTCCCAACAACTTCTCTGTCACGAAACAAGCTTGCAAGTGAAGACAACTTCTTAGTCAAACGATTTTCTCATAACAAACACGCATGCGCAATAATATGTCTTTTCGCACTTGTGAAGCATTCATTGTAACATTCTAATAATCTCCGTAAAAAGACGTTCAATAATCAGACAAATATTAGGATAAATGTTTCTTTTTGTCTCTTATAAGTTCTACATAATGAAAACATATAACAAGTTTGAGAAACTAATCCATAGAAGAACCTTAAAGTCAAATGTCTCTTTCATCATTTGATACAAACAAATTAAAGTATTCGACCTTTATTAGCGTGATTAAGTTTTACAGAAACTTCAGTTTTAAGTTTGGGGAACGGAAAAAAATACATTAAATTATGATTGCCGTAAATAAGGAAAAAAAATATTGAAAACTTTTTTTTAAAAATCATGAGATAAAAAAAATTATTTTTATCAATTTAAAAAGTTCGAAAAATATAGAGTGGGTACTTTTTTTTAAATTAAAAATTTATATTACTTAAATCAGATAAATAATTTATCATAAATTTTCATTTTTGGTATGTTTTTTCTTAATGTTAATTGTATGCCATGTTAAAGAACCACTCTGTGCTGCATTTTGAAATGTCGTTATTTCTTATTAATCTTATTTCATGTTAATCTTATTTTTTATCTAATTTTCTTCGTTAAACTTTTGATGTAGTATTTTTGCCCTAAATGACATAAATGGAGGATCAGTAGAATTTACTAAAAATATCCTTATGTTTAAAAAATTTTTTATTTGACTAATTAAATTGATAAATAATTTTTTAAAAAAAATATTGTTAATATGTTGGTATCCACACCCTTTTCTACGACAAGCCGATTAAATATATGTAAGCATTGCCTACCACTTTTCATCATCATTATATTCTTATAACCATTTTTATTGCAGAAGAATTATTTATTATTGAATGAACATAGCTTTAGCTTAAAAGATAGCGAGATTACACATAGCAATATTCAAACTACAGTGACCTCTCACTTATGCACCACCTCTTTTATGCACCTTTTTCATTTATACGACGATTTTTATAGGTCCCAGTACATTAGATAGGAAACTACTGATAAACATCCTTCGTTTATGCGTCACTCTAAATATAAATTTTTCAATTATACGCCGAAATTTTAGGCTAACATTTTAATTTTTTAATCCTTTAAATATTTTTTCTTATTTAAAAAAAAATCTTTTAAATTAAAAATGAAGCAAATAAGCAATCCTTGTTACAGATGAAAAGAAATATATGTTGTTAGATCCTACTGAATTTGCTTCCCCCCTGTGACCTTCTCATTTTTGCTGTTTCTGGAAAGACATTCTTTCTAGAATTTTGAATAGGATGTCTTATCTGTTACTCCAACAACAATGAAAGCCCATTCATCTTTTAGAAAATGACCATTCCTCTTGTCCGGCGGTTAGTTTTACTCCCATGCTGTTTTCTAGAGAGAAAAAAAGACACCTGGAATACGAAAGAAGAAAGAGACCGCGATCACTTACTTGCAGTCAGATGGACATTATAAGTAAATAAAAGGAGGTGATCTGTTTAGTGACATTAGTAATCGAACAACTTATCGTGCAGCATATTATGACGTCCAGTACTTTTCTTAGAAATTTATCATGTGATGTTTCACCCCCTCCCATAAAACTCAAATTTTTTGTGAAGAAGTGTTTATTTATATCTAACTAAAACTTGTGGACGATGAGAATGTGGTGGATGATACTGACGAGGATGATAAAGTTCCTCCAAATCACACAACAGTATTGGAAGCTTTAGACACTATTTGTGACTATTTACAATTTAATTTTGACAAATACAAACATGTATTAAGATTATTTTGTAAGGAAATAAATTGTCTTAAGGTATGTTAAATTTTTTCTTTGTATGATTATGTTACTAAATACCAAAACAATATAAATATTAACATTTAATCTTTAGAAACATATTTATTCATATTGTCACTGCAATTTACGTTGCGTTTTAGAATTTTGAAGTTTTTCACTTATGCGCCTCTTTCACCGGTGCATAAGTGAGAGTTCACTGTATACAGAAATCTGTAGTAATGATTAAATGCGCAGTGAAAATATCTCCTTTACATAAGGTGCGCTTGGTTTGAATATTTTGACTGTATATGTGAGTTTGGTGGTAAGAATTTGCCATGTCTTTTTGGAGTACCCAGCAGTAGTCACCCAATATTTCTGAACTCCATCATTTCTTATACACCAATATCCCCTAGATGGTTGGGTGAAAAGGTTCACTGACTGAACCTAGTTTTGATGGATAAAAGTAAAGATGTGTATCCAGGATATGAATTTTAAGAGTGACTCTTAGCACACCACACTTCTTAAGAATATTAGCATAGTCCTCATGTTCATAATTATCAAAGAAATTGGCTACAAATGCCAACCATGCCAGCAAGTCTTTGAAGTGTGATAACCGTTCCTACTTGCAATCCTATAAACGCACTTTCGCGTAATTCAACTCAGGAAATTTTTTGAAAAGCACCCGAGTCGTTGTCTAGTACAACGATTTCCGACTGCGGAACCCTTAATGATCGAGCTTCTTTTGGTGGAACCCCGAGACTTATAGAAAATATTCTATCAGCAGTTTCGAATAGATTAATTAACGAAAGACAATTAATTAATTTAAAAATATGTAACGATCTAAATTTTAATAATTATTGTTAAAATTTTTAGTGAATGAGTGAAGAACACAATTTTTTAATTATAACGTTTTATTAATACAAGTGAGAGTTCGTGGGTTCGAACCCCGCCAGTCGAAGACTCCCCGTGTAGTAAAATGACTGATGCACATTAGATCTGTCGAGTCGCGAAAGTCCGCCATATTCCCATAAGAAATCAATACCTCTGGGAGTACAGGATTGGAGATCGATCGTTCTCTGATTCAGGTCAAAATTACGATCTGTGAATGAATGAATGGATGAATGAATGGGTCCGCCCTAAAAACGGGTGCGACGTATGGTGTGACAGAAGTAGAATTCTTGACAATAGATGGCGCCACTGGAAAACAGGAACAATCGCACCCCTCTTCCTAAAGAGGCAATACGTCAACAACTACAACATCAATACAAGTCTTATAATTGGTTTTTACGTCAGACAGTTGAATCCACTGGTCTGAAGCGGCATCTAGTCGAGTTCTTAACTTGATTTTATTAATGCATAAACTGTAAAATGAATAAGCTGAATAGTTATTAAAGAAACGTTCTTCTTTTTTGCTGTATTCTGGTATTTTTATTCAATTTTATTCAATTATTAACTAATGGAATTTTTTTCCAAATGAATATCTTTTTCATAATTCATTTATTTTATTGTTATCAGAAAAAAACATTCTTGTAAAATTTCTTTCTTCAAACGCATTTAAATAAATTAATTTCATAAAATGAAGTAAATATTAAATAAATAAAGGATTATTAATTGGATATAAACTTAATACCAGGTCCCGAAAAAACATTAGTGTTTAAAAAAATGTCTAACTCTTCGAAACACTTTACGGTACGCTAGGATTCCACGGAACAGCATTTGGGAACCACTGTTCTCGTACATTCATAAAATTCTTTAAGAGCTCCAACTTGATGAGAAGTACTGTCAATCACTGACGCCCTGGGGAATTTATTTTATTTTCAGGATTTTTGAGCAACTGAATTTTTTTCATGCTATGATTCTATCGCTTAGTTGGTGTACCTGCATTTTTATGAGAATAAATTACCTCAGATACAACAGTCATGATAGCGCATTTTTTCAAGAACATACTTAATTTATCTCTTTCAGGTGGGTAGAGCATCCAATCGGTACTGATGAGTATTTGCTTTAATTTGGTAACAAGTACAGTTTTCAAACTTGTTCTGCATAAATCGATGAGCAATCGACCTCCTCCAATGTTGTGATGATGAATCCGGAGGCTAATATTTGACTTTAATGCTGTTTTCGAAGGCTACTTAATATGAAATGATTTTTTTTTTTTGCAAATAATATGCTATTTTTATAACTGCTGTGAGTTTGCAACTATCACTCATGACTGTTAAATCAAGTTTAGCCCGAGCTGTCTACCCCTATTTTAAAAAGGGTGCAAAACGTCAGAAAAGACCCAGTTTTGTGAAAATGAAAAGCGTTTGTGGTTTAATTTTCTTAATATTTAAAAACTTAATTTAAAGCTGCATTACATGGGATTATAAAAATTTGCAAAAACTGAGAAAAAGGCAGTGATTTTGATAATTTTCATCTAGGTGGGAAAACATCTCCAAATTGGCGATTTTTAAAAAAGTTAAATAACTTTTATACTATTTAAGTTATTTCTCAGTTTTCAAACCCAAATAATTCTTCACGGCAAGATTATATTTATATGTTTAAAAACATCGCAATGATTCAAGTGTAAGGTACTTAATCTACGGCTTTTTTTATTTTCTTTGGGAACAGAGCTACGAAAGACAGCGTTGAATGCCAGTATATAGTGTCGTGTTTGTCACTGCAAGAAAGCACACTGTTCTTGTGGTAAAAAAGTTCTAATACCTCAGGCAGAAAACTTCCAGCATGGCAGGGGACACTACAGATTAGCAGATTATTCTTCATCAAAGGTTTGGAGATGAGGGGAGGAGAAATGGCTAAATTACCAAGGAGAAGTAAGAAGAAAAAAAATTTCTATCCTTCTTGAGAAGATAAGACGACCCGCCACCACAGCAGCCCTCCAGAGAGGATAGCGATGCGCACATCAGCACATGCTCACAGCCAACCAACCAGGTCGGCTAAGCCACACCCATGGCATTTATTAAAATACAAATAAAATTTACAATTGATGGCAACTGAGGAATAAGGTAAGAAATTGAAGTAAAGACAATTTGCTCCGGGAAGCCCACTTTAGAGTGCGATTGCCGATGGATCATCCCTTATAGGGAGTCCAGGAAAAATTATTCTACAAAACATGTAAAACATTACATACATTGGTGATATTAATATGAACATCTCCACGCAGGTTCACAATGCCCCAGTTAGCCTTAAAATTTACAAGTTAACACAGTAACAACATGTTAAACAATAAAGCAATCGAAAAAAATTACGTAAAAGATGGGCAAAAGGTAAAACAATGTAACAATATAAGTATCACACAAAAAGAAAAAAGTTTAAAGTGTAAAATAGAGATAAAACCCAGTGGCAATGTTCTAAGATAAAATATAAAGCACTGAAATAGTGAAAAATCAGTTAAAATATAAGTTTAAAAAAGTAAAAATCAGTTAAAATATAAGCCGTGAGAAAAAGTAAAAACCATAAAATCGTTAAGAATAAGCAACAGGTTTCAAAAGATCCAGTGCGAAATAGTAAAAAGTAGTAAAACTAATAAAATAAGGTTTAAAAAAAAAGTAAAAAAGTACAATCTTGAGAAGATAAGAGATTATTTTTCCCGGTGAAAATCTGAAGGCCTGGTTTCTTAGGACAGGACGCCGTCAGCTGGAAATCAGCGCTAACCTCTGATTGGTCCATTTATGAGTTTGATAGTATACGTCATCGAACGCTCATCTTGAACTACAATTGCCGTCCAACTCAACTGCAGTTGGATTACAACGTGACGTTAACCACAGAAGCAATGGCGGACAACATCCAACAGCACATTGAAATCAGCCAAGATTTTGATTTTGACATTAAACATAGCTTCTTCATTAAACATAGCACTCTTCATTTAGCTCAGCTATAATGTGTTTTTTCTTGGACAAAGTCATTATTTGTTCTCTAAAACACTGGTCGACAAAAACAAAATCAATACAAATTCAAAATAAATATTTGTTTACGTTATTAACGCATGCGCAATGAGAGATAATGTCTGCGTTGGACCGACTGCTCACGCTGAACTAACAAAAAAGTATTTTTTTGGCGTCAGCTCTACTTCAACTTTCCGCTGACGCCCAGATAAGGCGCTAGTTCTAAGAAACCAGGCTTTGAGCTAACAAACCAGTATTTTGTTGGCGTAAGCGGGACGTTGACGTCCCGCTAACGCCCAGATAAGGCGCTTGTCCTAAGAAACCAGACCTTGACGAAAAAGAAACTAATTGCTGTGAGAACTGCAAGTAGGAATTGTTCTCTTTGGATATGCTGAAACTTTCTGAACTGTTCGAAAAATTTTATAATCTTGAATTAAAAAAGGAGTCTACAGAATTTTATAGGAAACTATGAAGACGATTAATTTTCATACATTTTAAAGTATTTTTTATAACTAATTAAAATTTAACAACAAAAAAATGAAGAGACAAACATTTAAAATCAAACCCAAATTGTTTTAATCATTTTTTGAAAACATTTTTCTGTTTGATTTCAACTGTGTCGGGTTTTGGTACAGTATTTCTAAGTATTAGTGTATACAATCTAATTAAAGTAATATATATTTTTCACAAAGTAATTTTTTGGGCATAATATTTATTAACTTTGCATATGCAAATTTTGTGTTGTACATTTTTGATTAGGACCCAATCGTTGCAATAATATTTTAAGCGACTGCATTGATATTGCGCTCATATTTTAATTTATAAAAATGAGCCGCAGTTTAACTCAGGAAATTCTGATATCATGGTTTGTACCCAGGGCAAACAAATTAAATTCTTTAATGCGTGAATCGAGGAAGTCTGCTGGATCTGTTGTTAGTGCCAAATCTTGGAAGAGCTCACTCTTTCATTAAATGAATGCCTTCTACATATTTCTATTCAGAGTCTGATACATTGTTGGAAGATGAAAGATAACTTTCTATTTGTATTTCTGCATCAATTGTAAATTCTGCAGAGGCCGTTAGTATTGGATAAGAGATGGAATCTGTTTAGAAACTCACTTTACAGATGTTCCAGTTCTGTAGGAATTGTAATAAATTGTACGTCTTAATCCTGTCTCGATTATTTTCACAGACGATAGAAGTTTTGTATGACGTTGTATGAAAAATCAATAAATACGTATTGGTAAAAAATTTATGAACAATGTTCCTTGAAATTTTTTTTTTCAGTATCTTAAAAACTTGACATGATCGATCAAAAAGATTTTCACATTTGAAAGCAGTACAACAAACTGAGTTACATCAAAAAAAGTAAAGACTGTTCCAAATGTCTTATATGTTGCTTTATCAGTGTATCAGTGATAAAAACTTCTAGTATCATACTTGTGTCAATAATGCTTCTATAATAAGGTAAATACTCTTATACAGTGTTATAGATTTCAATAGTTTATTTTAGTAATTAAAATAAATCCTAAATATTGTTACACAATTCCTGATAAACACAATACAAAACGGAACAAATCTTTAAAAACAGATGGAATCCAATAAGTTATTTAACGTTAAAGATCCATAATACAAAAAAATTCCGCAGTGACGTGGTAGAACACCTATAACACTAAACACTCTCAACTGAAAAAGACAAACAGGTCGACAAAATAATGGAAGAACTGGGAGATAATGGTTGCAAGATCTTTCCAATAGGGTGTGCAGAAATGAAATATAAATGAGCTATTAATCTATCTTCAGTAATAATTACTGAACTCCATTGCCACCACACGAGCTGAGGATATCAACTAACAGAAGAATAGGATATTACCTACTAAATTGTCTCCCCTCAAATAACCTATCTCTGATAAACAATAAACATTTAAAAGCAACATATATCAAGGTTAACCTACTATCATGCTTAAAAATAATAAATTGCTTATCGATTACTCAGAGCGAATAGAGCTAACAGACGAGACGCTGAGTGATCATAGTTAGATCTCTCCTGGACATCAAGGTCCAAGATGCCCAAAAGTTTTCAATCAGTTGCAATTCTAAGTGTGGGGGGTTTAAACACACTCACAAAAGGCATCAGCTTATGCTCGCAACAAGTGGAGCGTCATATCTTGACTGTATCAACAGCAAAAGTTCTGGATAGAACAGCCATAGCCTTAGTCGCAACAATACAATATTCATGCTAGAAATTATTTAAAAAGAAAAAGCAAACCATCAAAACAAAATTAATTCGGAGCAGGGGCCTGAAATGACCAAAGGAGGAACCAGGATGGAAAAATGATGCAACAGGCTAATAACAAAAAGAAACAACGTAGAGCAATGCATAATAAACTATGAGCAAACTACATAAAACTAATTAAGAAAACAAAACAAAAAATAACTGCAAGGCGTAATTTTTTTCATAATAAAAATTTCACCTTCTGTAAACCATGTTAAACAATTTTTAAAAAAGATTTTCTCCTCACTGCTCGAATAGAAATTAATCACTCCACAAACTTTATAAACAATACAACAGTTACAACAATGTACAACATTGCCTCAAAAATCAATGATATCGACCTGGTCAAACAAAAAATTGGATATTCTTCGACCAATAAATAAAAAAGAACCGATACCACCCTCCCAAACGGGAAAGTCCCAGGTACTGATGGCTTATAAGGAGAGGGGGCTAGAGTGGACACAAGAGGATATCTTCATAATTTTTTTATTTATTGATCTTCTGTGAGATATCCTAAATTGGCCACACTAGTCTTCACTTCCATGTTCAGTTAGTTAGTGTGCAATTCCACTACGACTACATTAGCAAAAACTTTTAAAAGGAGGTTTTTAAGGAGCAAAAGTGACTTTCAAATTTTCTCTCTGCTTTTTTACAAACACATTTTATTCTCAGAATTTCAACTGAAATAGATAATATGTTATAAATTATACTATATTTTACCTATTTAAGTATTAACTTTTTCTCTGTATACTTTTTATTAATCACCATTAGGCATAAACCAACAAGTCGTCGTGGGGCTCTATTATACATATGGGGGTAAGACTAGTGTGCATACTCTTTAGGTATATTTTTTCATTTAGATGTTTGCCACTTTACTTTTTAGTTTCTCATTTTCAAAGAGCAGTATCATATCGACATAAGGGTGCTTCTCTGGTAACATGACAATTTGGACCAAAAAATTTCTTCAAATTTAAAGTCTTCAAAATAATCAAAAAAAATTTTTATACTTCAGTTACATTTATTAATATCTTGCAAACAGCATTGTAGTTTATTGACATTTGCTCAAGAAAAAAAATAAAATAGAAATTCACCAAATCTTGAATGCCAGGAAAATGTCATATTAGCTTAGTAGTTTAAAAAAAAGCCATTTTAAGCTAATAGTAAGTAAGTCAACTTAAGCCTTTATGTTAGATGGGCCATAGATTGCTTGAATTAATTCTTTTTATCCACTGTAGAAAGAATCAAAACATTTTTGTTGCTGATATGAACAGAATAAAATTGTGTATAATAATCAATCATTAAATAAATGAATAACTTTGATTGCATTGAAGTATATTACAATCATACATAAACTTTGTAATAGGTTAATATTTGCTTTCCCTCTTTACAGCATACTATTTAGAAAAATTTTTGGTAACACTTCAATGTCCTGGCATTCATAACCCAGGAAAATGACAGCCAGGATAATGAAAAATTTGCCCTTTTATAGCATTTAACTTTATTTTAAAATTTTGGCCTAAGACGTTTACATTCCGCAGAAAACAACAGGATTTCTTGAAATAACTCAGATAAATCAATGTAGTGTATGTTAGTAATGATTTCAAGAAGACAAGAAAATGACAACATAAAAATAATTTTTGAAATAGATTTTGAACCAGAATGTTGGTTATTTATTCATGCAACCAGACATGTTTAGATAGGATGTTATCTAATAAATCTATTAACATAAGATATTAAATGATGGTGCTATCTGTTTTATTTATAAATCACTAAATAAAAGTAGCCAGGAAGATGACAGATTTTCATGTGTTAAACAAATTATTGACAGAAAAAATTATTTTAAATGAAGTTTTTGTAAATAATACCCTCTGCGTATATTCTGATGTTGTTGTTGTTGCTAATCTCGGAATCGTCTAGCAGCGCTAGACGATTCCTATGAATCCGAACACCTCCAAAACGTTAATAAAGAGACAGGAGTCCCGCAGGACCTCATCCTTACCGAACCCTAAACAAGTCAGGGGAGGCCATGCCTGTCGAGCACCAATGACATTCAGGATAAGTTTTTTGGCCCCGTTTGAAAGTAAGGGATCTAGTGCGGCCACTCAAGAAGCGTGAAAGGGCAGTTTGATGGGCTCTCGGTCAAAAATTGAAAGATTCACCCGGGTTTTTTTGAAAAATACTGAGAGTGGTTGGGAGGAGTTCTTATGGTCTTGTTTAATTTCATTTTTGCCAGGGAAGAAATTTCACTAAAGGTAAGCTTCCCTAACGTATATTCTAGAAATGCTTACAATGGTTGAGATAAAAAAAAAATAGATATTGAAAAATTTATGCGAAATTTTGAAGCTAATTATTATTGGAAATATTGTTTGCGACATACCGGAAACATGACATTTTGAAATTCAATTAAATTTTATAAATATACAAAACAGTCGATGATAGTACAAGGTCATTTCAAAATGCTTACAGCAATCCTATTTACTAAAATTTTAAAAAAAAAGATCTTTCAGTAGTATAGTATTAGATCTTGGAGCAAGAGATTGTAAATTGTCATATTTCATGAGAATAGTTCATAAATGCATTGAAACTTCTTGACAACAATGAACCAATATGGGTTAACAACCTTGTGCTAGTCAATTTTTGTCAAATAAAAAACAGGTGCATTATGTTAGAGAGAAAGGTGGTTGTAGATTTGGAGATTTTGACGTTTGTTTGAGAAGGAAAGATGAATATAGTTATTTTAATCATATATCTTCCATTTTTCCAGAAAAAAGAACATTTCTCAAAATTTAAGAAAAACTTAGTTACCAAACTTCCATCACCAGTGACTGGTAGAACTAACAGAACTGCACTTTAATGCATATTTAAAACTGACATTTCAATCTATATATGACATATCTATAATTATTTTTGCACGAAACTATATATTTTTGAAACTTTTGGCATAGATCCTTTCACATGAAATTAATATTTAATATCTCATTGAAGCCAAAACATTTTTAAAAATCTTTAAAGTGTCCAAGAAATGATTCCCTAAAATGCGGAAATTCATAACAGTATGTAAATAAAGGAAAACATCATAAACCGTTGTAGAGTGCTGGATCCTTTAAATATAGCTGCATAAAATTATTTTTTTCCAAATAATTTACAGCATCTCCGATTTTAGCGACATCTGCCTTAAGAATGTAGATGGGCAAGGACAAATAAAAAAAAATTTCACATCTTCTATAATTATTTTTTCACAAAACTATATATTTTTGAAAATTTTGACCTATATCCTTTCAAATGAAATTAATATTAAAAATCTCATTGAAGCCAAAACATTTTTATAAATCTTTAAAGTGTCCACGAGATGATTCCCCAAAATGCGGCAATTCATAACAATATGTAAATAAAAGAAAACAATATCATAAACCGTTGTAGAGTGCTGGATCCTTTAAACAAAAGCTGCATAGAATTATTTTACAACACATTTTTTTCCAAATAATTTACAGCATCTCCGATTTTAGTGACATCTGCCTTCAGAATGTAGACGGGCAAGGACAAATAAAAAAAATTTAAATGTCTTCTAGAATTATTTTCGAACAAAACTATATATATTTTTGAAAATTTTGACATATATCCTTTTAAATGAAATTAATATTAAAAATCTCATTGAAGCCAAAACATTTTTATAAATCTTTAAAGTGTCCACGAGATGATTCCCCAAAATGCGGCAATTCATAACAATATGTAAATAAAAGAAAACAATATCATAAACCGTTGTAGAGTGCTGGATCCTTTAAACAAAACCTGCATAAAATTATTTTACAACACATTTTTTTCCAAATAATTTACAGCATCTCCGATTTTAGTGACATCTGCCTTCAGAATGTAGACGGGCAAGGACAAAAAAAAAAAATTTAAATGTCTTCTAGAATTATTTTCGAACAAAACTATATATATTTTTGAAAATTTTGACATATATCCTTTTAAATGAAATTAATATTAAAAATCTCATTGAAGCCAAAACATTTTTATAAATCTTTAAAGTGTCCACGAGATGATTCCCCAAAATGCGGCAATTCATAATATGTAAATAAAAGAAAACAATATCATAAACCGTTGTAGAGTGCTGGATCCTTTAAACAAAACCTGCATAAAATTATTTTACAACACATTTTTCTCCAAATAATTTACAGCATCTCCGATTTTAGTGACATCTGCCTTCAGAATGTAGACGGGCAAGGACAAATAAAAAAAATTTAAATGTCTTCTAGAATTATTTTCGAACAAAACTATATATATTTTTGAAAATTTTGACATATATCCTTTCAAATGAAATTAATATTAAAAATCTCATTGAAGCCAAAACATTTTTATAAATCTTTAAAGTGTCCACGAGATGATTCCCCAAAATGCGGCAATTCATAAAAATATGTAAATAAAAGAAAACAATATCATAAACCGTTGTAGAGTGCTGGATCCTTTAAACAAAAGCTGCATAAAATTATTTTACAACATATTTTTTTCCAAATAATTTACAGCATCTCCGATTTTAGTGACATCTGCCTTCAGAATGTAGACGGACAGGGATAAATAAAAAAAATTTAAATGTCTTCTAGAATTATTTTCGAACAAAACTATATATATTTTTGAAAATTTTGACATATATCCTTTCAAATGAAATTAATATTAAAAATCTCATTGAAGCCAAAACATTTTTATAAATCTTTAAAGTGTCCACGAGATGATTCCCCAAAATGCGGCAATTCATAACAATATGTAAATAAAAGAAAACAATATCATAAACCGTTGTAGAGTGCTGGATCCTTTCAACAAAAGCTGCATAAAATTATTTTACAACACATTTTTTTCCAAATAATTTACAGCATCTCCGATTTTAGTGACATCTGCCTTCAGAATGTAGACGGGCAAGGACAAATAAAAAAAATTTAAATGTCTTCTAGAATTATTTTCGAACAAACCTATATATATTTTTGAAAATTTTGACATATATCCTTTCAAATGAAATTAATATTAAAAATCTCATTGAAGCCAAAACATTTTTATAAATCTTTAAAGTGTCCACGAGATAATTCCCCAAAATGCGGAAATTCATAACAATATGTAAATAAAAGAAAACAATATCATAAACCCTTGTAGAGTGCTGGATCCTTTAAACAAAAGCTGCATTAAATTATTTTACAACACATTTTTTTCCAAATAATTTACAGCATCTCCGATTTTAGTGACATCTGCCTTCAGAATGTAGACGGGCAAGGACAAATAAAAAAAATTTAAATGTCTTCTAGAATTATTTTCGAACAAAACTATATATATTTTTGAAAATTTTGACATATATCCTTTCAAATGAAATTAATATTAAAAATCTCATTGAAGCCAAAACATTTTTATAAATCTTTAAAGTGTCCACGAGATGATTCCCCAAAATGCGGCAATTCATAACAATATGTAAATAAAAGAAAACAATATCATAAACCGTTGTAGAGTGCTGGATCCTTTAAACAAAAGCTGCATAAAATTATTTTACAACACATTTTTTTCCAAATAATTTACAGCATCTCCGATTTTAGTGACATCTGCCTTCAGAATGTGGACGGGCAAGGACAAATAAAAAAATTTTTAATGTCTTCTAGAATTATTTTCAAACAAAACTATATATATTTTTGAAAATTTTGACATATATCCTTCCAAATGAAATTAATATTAAAAATCTCATTGAAGCCAAAACATTTTTATAAATCTTTAAATTGTCCACGAGATGATTCCCCAAAATGCGGAAATTCATAACAATATGTAAATAAAAGAAAACAATATCATAAACCCTTGTAGAGTGCTGGATCCTTTAAACAAAAGCTGCATAAAATTATTTTACAACACATTTTTTTCCAAATAATTTACAGCATCTCCGATTTTAGTGACATCTGCCTTCAGAATGTAGACGGGCAAGGACAAATAAAAAAAAATTTAAATGTCTTCTAGAATTATTTTCGAACAAAACTATATATATTTTTGAAAATTTTGACATATATCCTTTCAAATGAAATTAATATTAAAAATCTCATTGAAGCCAAAACATTTTTATAAATCTTTAAAGTGTCCACGAGATGATTCCCCAAAATGCGGCAATTCATAACAATATGTAAATAAAAGAAAACAATATCACAAACCGTTGTAGAGTGCTAAATCCTTTAAACAAAAGCTGCATAAAATTATTTTACAACACATTTTTTTCCAAATAATTTACAGCATCTCCGATTTTAGTGACATCTGCCTTCAGAATGTAGACGGGCAAGGACAAATAAAAAAAATTTAAATGTCTTCTAGAATTATTTTCGCACAAAACTATATATTTTTTTGAAAATTTTGACATATATCCTTTCAAATGAAATTAATATTAAAAATCTCATTGAAGCCAAAACATTTTTATAAATCTTTAAAGTGTCCACGAGATGATTCCCCAAAATGCGGCAATTCATAACAATATGTAAATAAAAGAAAACAATATCATAAACCGTTGTAGAGTGCTGGATCCTTTAAACAAAAGCTGCATAAAATTATTTTACAACACATTTTTTTCCAAATAATTTACAGCATCTCCGATTTTAGTGACATCTGCCTTCAGAATGTAGACGGGCAAGGACAAATAAAAAAAATTTAAATGTCTTCTAGAATTATTTTCGAACAAAACTATATATATTTTTGAAAATTTTGACATATATCCTTTCAAATGAAATTAATATTAAAAATCTCATTGAAGCCAAAACATTTTTAAAAACTTTTAAAGTGTCCACGAAATGATTCCATAAAAATCGGCAATTCATAACAATATGCAAATAAAAGAAAACAACATCATAAATCGTTGTAGAGTGCTGGATCCTTTAAACAAAAGCTGCATAAAATTATTTTACAACACATTTTTTTCCAAATAATTTACAGCATCTCCGATTTTAGTGACATCTGCCTTCAGAATGTAGACGGGCAAGGACAAATAAAAAAAATTTAAATGTCTTCTAGAATTATTTTCGAACAAAACTATATATATATTTGTAAATTTTGGCATATATCCTTTCAAATGAAATTAATATTAAAAATCTCATTGAAGCCAAAACATTTTTATAAATCTTTAAAGTGTCCACGAGATGATTCCGCAAAATGCGGCAATTCATAACAATATGTAAATAAAAGAAAACAATATCATAAACCGTTGTAGAGTGCTGGATCCTTTAAACAAAAGCTGCATAAAATTATTTTACAACACATTTTTTTCCAAATAATTTACAGCATCTCCGAGTTTTGCGACATCTGCCTTCAGAATGTAGATGGGCAAGGACAAATAAATAAAAAAATTAACGCCTTCCTTAATTATTTTTTCACAAAAAACTATATATTTTTGAAAATTTTGACCTATATCCTTTCACATGAAATTAATATTAAAAATCTCATCGAAGCCAAAACATTTTTAAAAATCTTTAAAGTGTCCATAAAATGATTTCCTAAAATGCGGCAATTCATAACAGTATGTAAATAAAAGAAACAACATTATAAACAGTTGTAGAGTATTTAAACCTTTAAATATAAGCTGCATAAAATTACTTTACAACATTTTCTTTCAAATAATTTACAGCATCTCCGATTTTAGCGACATCTGCCCTAAGAATGTAGATGGTCAAGGACAAATAAAAAAAAATTTGTATACATATATATATAAATATATAAGAGTTGGACGAATTGCATTATCTACGAAATGTCCCGAATAAATTAATAGCTCTTACTCTTTTCTATTAAACAATCTAATTTAGCATTCATTCTTGATCCAGCACCGCTGCGTGTAGGCTGATCTCACCGGTCATGATATCGCTGTTAAACTTATTTCCCTTTTTTATTAAATGTTAAATTTCATTATTAAATTTCATTTTTTGCTCCCTTGCTTCACAAACTCCTACATATATATTATCAATTTAATCGTATATTACGTTTATTTATTATATTAATTTATATTACGCTTACTTTTTCTAAGAATTATTACACATTAACTTCAGAAAATAATATTTTAATTATTATCTTGACTTTTCATAGCTCTTAGTGAAAGAACGATTTCTACGTCTTAAAATGAATAAGAGAAAGTTTATGACTTAATATATAAAGACTGGTATGAGGCATTCTGTATTACACACACACAGCTAATAATAATGAGATTAATATATAAGAAGAATGTATGCATGTATAATAAAAATGATTAAATTAAAAAATAAAATTTGTTATTAAAATTTGCAATTTAAACTATTTACTATTGCTATTATTAAACTCTTATTGTTATCCAGTTTTCTCTTAAGGATCAAAGAACCTAAAAATCTTCTCAATTAAGTTTCTGAACAATAAAATAGAGCTTGAAACACAGTAATATTGTTAAGTTAACTTATAAAATGTTATTTAATCCAAACTTTATTTAATTAAAAATCTTATCAATGATGTTTATCGGAAAAGTGGACCAGCCATGTCCAATGAATAGTCGTCGACTATTCAGTTCTAGATCGTACTTCGATTAAAATAAGGTTTATTTTATTCTTATTTGAAAAATGATTTTTATAACTGATTTATTAATTTGTTTATATCGATAAGCAAATACATTTCTGACTATTTTCTAATTTAGGTCAATAAAATATCCATTGAAAAATTTAAATTGAATGTTGTCAGTGTTAACAAGAAATTTTTAAACTGAGTAAGCATATTATATATATATATATATATATATATATATATATATATATATATATATATATATATATATATATATATATATATATATATATATATATATATATATATATAGTGAATTCGCGATAACTCGAATCTGATAGGACTCACGAAAAACTTCGACATATCGGAAGTTCGACTTACCGTTAGTTTCGGTTTGGGACTTTCAAAATATTGTCGGATTATTTAATTAATGCTTATTAATTACAAATCTTCTAAATGCTTACAATATTTAAGATCATTTTTCTGACAAGCCATTTACGATAAGTCTGTTTGAAGCACTTTACGATACCCTGGTCCATCGGCTGCAACTTTGCTGTTGTGTTTGGAGGGAGAAACTTCTAGTTTACTGCTTTCAAATTAGGTAGATCATTATGCGCTGTGCTTTTATCCATAAAGAGTATCACTTTTCTTTTTTTAGCGAAGAATTTCCCATCCAATTTTCTTACATAGTCTTCAAATAGAACAGATGTCATCCAAAACTTTTTGTCAGACTTGTAATCCAAAGGATACCTTTTTACATTCTTGTAACATCGGGGATTTCGGTATTTTCCGATAACAAGTAAGGGCAATTTCTTTGTCTCTTACGCATTTCCTGCAACTAGGACAGTCAAACGTTCCTAGCTCATTCAAGACATTTAAAAAATAAACCCATTTCATCTATATTGAAAACATCATTTTAACTGTATCCTTGAAGTAAATTTGGTAACGTTTCATTTAACCACTGTTCACATACTTCAAGAGGGTCAGCTTTAGCTTCTCCATGAAGAGTGCGAAAAATATTGTGCGTGTTTTGCAAAGGAAGGGGCAAGATATCAGCTCCTAGGTTTTTTTTCTTGCTTTAAAAGATTAAAAAAAATCGAGTTAAAGGGAGTAAAATTCGAGTAATCGAGAATAATTAACATGAAATTGAAGATAAAAGGGTCGGGACCTCATAAAAAAATCGAGTTACAGTAATATTCGAGTTATCGTACTTCGAGTTATAGCGAATTGACTATATATATATATATATATATATATATATATATATATATATATATATATATATATATATATATATATATATATATATATATATATATATATATACTTACATACTTTTTCATTGCTGTAGAGACCAAATAAGTGAAGAAATAAAATATTAAACTGAACTGAAGGTAAAGATATATTTCTCCCAGGCATATGGGGTAAAATTTCATCAATGCATTAGAGGTATCTGAACTCGAACAGAGATTAAATCAAATATCGAGATCTTAAAAAGGTATTTTTCTAATCGACGAAATTAGAAGAATTCTATACAGCGGAATTAGAAATGTCTCAACTCTAGCAGGAAACGTGGAATGAAATCATAAGCGTGAAACTGTGCAGTTGACCTTTAAATATTCCACTATTGCCTTCCATCCAGCAAGACGAACACTAGATGGTTAGAAAATTGAATTTCCAAAAGTCTTTACAACAGTGCTTTCCAAACTTTTTGTACCTGCGCCCCCTTCTTTGGAAAAAAAAATTTTTGTGCCACCCTTAATTTTTCTAACAATCCAATTTCATAAACACTCATCTGATATTGTAATTTATTTAATGGGCTACAAAATAATATACAATATTATGTATAAAAATACATAAAAAATAATTATCTATTTTAAGAAATAATAATATAATGTAATAAAAACAAATCTTACAAAAGTACAAAAAATAGAATTCAACATTAATACAACATTATAAAAATTTAATGTGAAGGGTGAGCTTGTTTTTCAGCACAAATTTTGTCAAACCGTGGTATCATTGAAGATATCGCGGTTCTCAGTTCCTTTTCAATCTTTAAGCAAGATCGATACTTTGTCTTTAAGACAGCTACTGCAGAAAACCCAGTTTCACATAAGTAAGATGTTACAAAGGGCAATAAAATTTCTAAAGCTTTATTTGTTAAAGTAGGAAACTCGTCCTTTACTCGTAACCAAAACGTGACAATATTATTTTCGTGTTGAAACATCTGCTTTAATGTGCTGTCACTAGATAAGTCAATTATCATTTCCTGCTCTGCTGTCGTAAGGCCAAAATCATCATATTTTTCAATCACAAACGGGTTTCTGATCCATTCATATTTGGACATGTCAAGATCTTTAAAGTAAAACGAGAATTGCTCCCTTAAACTGGTCAAGTGTTTATTAATAAGAACTTTATTTTCTTCTATTTCATCTGCAAGATAGGTAATTTTAAAAGTGGGAAACATGTCAAAGTTATTATTTTTCAAACTTATTATCCACAGTTCCAATTTTCTCATAAATGCAGTAACCTTGTCTTTCTGGACAAAAGCATGAATTTGAGGCCCTTGCATTGATTTATTTAAAGTACTGAGTCTTTGAAAAATATCCACTAAATACGCAAGTTTTACAAGGAATTTCGTGTAATAAAACAAGTTTGCTTCCTCTCTATTATTATCAGTAAGGAATATGGCAATCTCTTCTTTTAGCTCAAACACCCTTTGAAGTACTTTGGAACGAGAAAGCCAACGTGGCTCACAATAATATAGAAGTGATGTATATTCTGAATCCATGTCATTACACAATTTTGCGAAAAGCCTTCCTCTTAATGGGCTATTTTTGATAAAATTTACAACTCTTATAATAACTTGAAATACTGTTAGTAAATCTTCACCCATATCTCTTGAAACAAGTGATTGTCTATGAATCATGCAATGCGTCCAACTTGCCCGAGGAGCCACCTTTCGAATTAGTGCCTGTAGACCAGCGTTTTTTCCTGCCATAGATGGAGCTCCATCTGTGCATAGTCCAACACAGTTCTCCCACAGAATGTTATATTCATTGAAAAATTTATCAATCATATTAAAAACTTCACTTGCTGTAGTATTGCCTTCAATAGGTTTACAGAATAACATGTCTTCTCTAACATCAGTTTCCACAACATATCTTACATATGTAATCAAGTGTGCATCCTTAAGAACATCTGTAGCCTCATCTACTTGCAACGCGAAAGAAGATAGTTTTACTTTTTCTATTAATTGATCGCAAAGATCTTCAGATATATCGGATATTCGTCTTCCCACCGTATTATCTGCAAGTGGAATGATTTTAAGTTGATCAGCATATGATTCATCTAGCATCGTAGCTACCATGTCAATAGCTGCAGGTAGCACTAAAGTTTCTCCTATTACATGGGGTTTTTTGCATTCAGCAATTCTATAAGAAACCTTATAAGACGCAAGCAATGCTTTTTGTGTAACAGACATGGTCTTTGAAAACATTTCTTTTTGTTTATTTAAATTCTCCAATTTTCTTTGGAAAAATTCTATTGTCTTGCCAACGTGATCTGCATGTACGTTTTCGAGATGCCGTTTTAATTTATTTGGTTTCATGCTGTCTGAGGTCAAAGTATTCAGACACAGCAAACACATTGGTCGTTCTTGGCCATTAATGACTTTACATGTAAATCCAAATGATAAGTACATTGGATCATATTTTCTACATTTAGGTTTACTATTTTGCGAAGACGTTCCGCTATTTTCGTTACCTCTTCTTTTGCCGTCTGCTTCTGCTTCATTCAATTTTCTTTTCAACCCAGTTACGTATTTATCCATCTAAAAGGGTTACTATTTTAAATCAAATAAAAATACTTTATAACAGTTTTGAAATTTACCTCAATATTAATTTAGAAGTGTACCAAAGCGAGTTTGTAGACAATCTGCGTGGAAACGGTCGAGTTTAACCAACGTTTCTTAACGAAATGCCGCGTGTCTGCTCTCGTCTGGGCGCACGCATCCAGGTGTAGTCGCGTCGTCCAAGTTTGAAAAACCCCGCAGTCGCGCGCAATTGATGATAGTTCCACACCAGATGTAATGAGCGCTAACGTCGTCGAATTAACGACGGCCTTGGCTCATAAGTAGGACTGGGCTATAAATCGATATATCGCGACATATCGATTTAACGCCTATATCGGCAAACCGATACAGCAACTTTCATTCCAAGCGATACATCAGAAATGTGATTTAAGCCGTCGAGTGAAGAAGACGATATAACGATATAGCGATATAGCGATACACGCAAGGACTTTCTCTTACGTTCCGATGCCAACTCGCGCTGTGGAAGACGATATTGTTTCGTTATGTTGAGACGGCCTTGACTGATGAGCGGTAGAATCAGAATCACTTTTGAGACCTTATATCGTTATATCACATGTTCGTTTTCGCACCTTCGCGATTTGAAATCGTTTCTTGTAGATTATTTTCAATGGGATTAACTTCGTGATCGCCGTCGTAACCTTGTTCTGAACGCAATCTATTATTGAAAAGAATTTATAAAGAAAAGTTTCTTCATTAATTAGGTAAGTTTTTTATTTATTTTCTGACAAAACTTTTTTTATATTTTTAAATGTGAAAATTATCGGAAATCTAATTTAAGGCACCCATAAGGAATTAAATTACAAAGTAAATAAATTTGTTAGGTTATTTTTTTACTTTTTTTAAATTTATTAAAAACTTTTCGGATAAAACTTCTAATTATTTAATGGGCTTCTATTACTGATTTTAAATTTATAAATCTTGCGTTGTTTTTATTTTTAGAAATAAAGTTAAAACAAAACTTATTTTTTGGACATAAGTCAATAAACTTTATTTGTTCAAAAGAATTTGAAAAGTTTGCGAATTTTATTCATTTCTTTTTTTTTTTTATCAATTACTACTTCGTTTTATTAGAGAGTAAAATCATTATTTTTTTTTAATATTCGTTTTATATTATTAGTTAATTAGCTAAATATATTACCGAATATCACAATTCTTTTGTTTTTATTTTTAAGAATTTAATTAAGAAACTTTGCCTTACTTTGTTTTTCGTTTATAATTCGGTCATTATTTAATTTAATTTAATTATTTATATGAAATAATAATAAAAATAGTGTTTAAGAAGCATTTTTTTTCTAAAATTTATTTAGCTCTTTGTTTTAAGCATACAAATAATTTTTTAACGAACTTATTTTTTAAATTTTGTTCCTATGCTGTTAGGTAAATATATTGATAAATTTCACTTTTATTTATTTTTTTATTTTTAAACTAAGAAATCTTTTGTTATTTGCGTGATCATCTTTAGAAAATATAACAAAACTTGTGTTTACTTCTTCATTAAGAATTTGAACATTACGATCGAACTAAATAATTCTGTAATTATTTACGCATAATAGTACAAGCAAATATTGATTTGTTAAAAAAAGTTTCTTTTTTTTAAAAAAAAAAAAAAATATTTTTAACACTTTGTTTTAAGTGTATAATGAATTTCTTAACAAACTTTTTTTTTAATTTTTTAAATTTTCTTTCAATAATTTCAGCTAGATATCTTTATAAAATTCCCTTTTTACTTTTAAACTGAGAAATCTTTCAGAGAACGAAAATTTTAAGAAATTATTACAAATCTTATGTTTACTTTTTAGTTTAAAATTCGAACATTTTTAATTTTAAACTTCGGCTTTTAGTCAATCTAACTTTTATTTTAATTAAAATATATTTTGAAATTTTGAAATCAGCTTTTGTTTAATAACAATTTTTTTTTTTCATTAAGGGTGTTTTAGGGGTGAACTTAAATTAAGACTGCTTATACCTTATAAACGATAAAGAAGTGCAAATATTTCATTCTGTATCTACACACATTTTTTCAATAAATATTTTAAGTAAGATTTGTACATCTTAGTCAATTTATTTAATATCTTTCTTTAGCAAAGCATATATATTTTCAAATTTATAAATTGATTTAAATCAATATGCGTATGAAGTCTTGATAGAAATCTGACTTTCTGTGCCTTAAAGTAAATGAAATTCAAAAATACTATATCGCGATACATCGCTATATCGCGATGCAAAACTGACGATATATCACGATATATAATTTCTAATATCGCCCAGTCCTACTCATAAGCCTTGTCGGGGCCTGCTGCCTGCTTCTGTTTACTGAAGTTTGGCGGGAGTAACCCCGAGAATACCCGGGATGATCCGAGTGCTTGTCTAGTGTTTCCTCGCGCTCGGCTCCAAACGGGAAAGCAAAATGTTTTCGTTCCAGCAAGAGTATGGATGGATTTTTTAGCATTTATACCCGAGAAATTCGCGGCGAGGATTGTGGATTACGTATAACCGTTTTTCTGATTAATTTTTTTGACACCTATTCGACTTTTTTGGTTTGTATTCGAAAATGATATTTTGGAATCAGCTGCGTGCCCCCCCTGCAACAGTCTCGCGCCCCCCTAGGGGTCGCGCCCCACAGTTTGGAACACACTGCTTTACAAGTTGAACCAGTCTAGTTGAATGACGAAGAATAATAAAACGTTAATTGGTATCTGTCACATATGTGTTTTAACTGTGACGTTATTGATGCATTGATGTTGTTTAGGTTCAGTCTCAGTACTTGCTCTGTTCTGGCCTGAGATGTTGCTGTCTTATTTTGATAATGTTTATGTTTAATAAATACTTTTAATGAAACTTGAAACCTTTGCATTTCTTGAAGGTACAAGAGAGAAACATGGTGTCAGCGTGTATGCTTGCCTAAATGTATTTTAGAGGAACTTAGTGTTCGTTTTTCGTTCTAGTTTCGTTCAGGACTTAGTGTTCATAATAAAAGTATGGAGACGTTTAGGCCTCCATGCGAAATAAAGTTTACTTCAGGTAACCTTTCAGAAATATGGACGAAATGGAAACAGAAGTTTTTTAACTATCTAATAGCGTCAGAAAAGGACAAAAAGTCAGACCAGATAAAAATAGCAATACTTCTCAACGTACTTGGGGATGAAGCAGTGAGTATATTTAATACGTTCAAGCCCGGTCCAGATAAAGATTTAAAGAAGTTTGACGACGTTGTTGAGTTATTTGAAGAATACTGCATGCCAAAAAAGAATGTTGTGTTTGAGAGATTCAAATTTTTCTCTTGCATTCAACAAGAAGGGCAGCAGGTAGACAGCTATCTTACTGAACTGAAAACGTTAGCTTCCACATGTGGTTTCGGCAGCCAAGAAAACGACTTAATCCGTGACAGGTTGGTGCTGGGAATTAGAGAAAAAGCCCTCCTAGAAAGACTACTCCGAGAGACTGATTTAACATTGCAGAAGGCAGCTGATTTTCTTAGAGCGGCGGAGACAAGTAAAGTTCAACTGGAAACTGTCACTGCAGCATCTCAAGTGCATGAAATTAAACGAAATCACCCTAAAATAGCAGTTGTGCAAAAAAGCCAGAAAAGTGATACGTTTAAGTGCTATCGATGTGGGAAACACCATGCAAAAAAGAGTTGCCCTGCATTTGGCAGAACATGTGCGAAGTGTAAACAAAAAAACCACTTTGCAGCAGTGTGTAAAACAGCTAAACCTACACAAAAAAGTGTTAACCAAATTGAAAACACCTCTGATAATACTTCTCTGTTTATAGATAGTGTAACATACGGAAAGTGTCATGTCAATGATTCTGTTATAGAAGATAAAAATTTTAGTGTACATAGTTTAGAAAATGTCTGGTTAACAAAAATTGAAGTAGAGGGTAATGACATTGAATTTAAACTTGATTCTGGTGCAGAAGCAAATATATTGCCACTTACTGTATTTAATAGCATGACATTATCTGTTGATAAAAAATTGATTGATACGAAAGTAACATTGTTGTCATATGGTAATTTTGAGTTAACACCAAAAGGTGAAATTGATTTGAAATGTGTACATGGTAGAGATGAAGTGTTTTTGAAATTTATTGTTATCGATGTAACATCAAAACCTATTTTGGGTCTGAAAGCTTGTCAGATGTTGAATTTAATTAAGAAGGTGCATGTGATAAATTCTTTTGATAAGGAAAGTGTAATAAATGGGAATATTGATATCTTTAGTAACTTAGGTAGATTCCCAGGGGATCCATATCATATTGAATTAAAGCCTGATGTAAAACCAATAATTGATGCACCTAGAAGGGTACCATTAGCCATTCTTGATAAATTAAAAAGTACTTTAGATAACTTAGAAGCTAAGGACATAATTAGAAAAGTAAATAAACCTACTGATTGGGTTAATAGTCTTGTGGTTGTGGAGAAACCTAATGGGAATCTTCGAATTTGTCTTGACCCGAGGAATTTAAATAAAAGTATAAAAAGGGAGCATCATATCATTCCTACGGCTGAAGAGCTAATTAGTAGGCTAGAGGGTAAAACTGTATTTTCTGTCTTGGATCTTAAAGATGGTTTCTGGCAAGTGCCTTTAGACGACGAGAGTGCAGATTTGTGTACATTTAATTCCCCATTTGGCCGTTATCAGTTTTTAAGATTGCCGTTTGGTATTATATCGGCACCTGAAGTTTTCCAGAAACGTAATGTTCAATTGTTTGATGATATTGAGGGAGTAGAAATCTATTTTGATGATATCATAGTGACTGGTAAAAATAATATTGAACATGATGTAACACTTAACAAAGTTTTTGAACGGGCAAAGCAATGTAATATAAAATTTAACCCTGAGAAATTTCAGTATAGAGTGAGTGAGGTTAAATATGTGGGACAAATAGTGTCTAAAGAAGGAATAAAAGCTGATCCACAGCATATAAGAGCGATAACTGAAATGGAAATTCCAACTGATAAAGATGGTGTGAGGCGATTTTTGGGTATGGTAAGCTACCTCTCAAAATTTATTCCTAATGTATCAACAATTACTTCTCCTCTTAGAACTCTTTTAAGGGATAAAATTGAATTTAATTGGCAACCTGAACACAATATTGCATTTGGTAAAATTAAGGATTTGTTAAGCTCTTCCTTGGTGTTGAAAGTGTATAATAGTTCTAAACCTAGTGTAATACAATGTGATAGTTCTAAAGATGGGATTGGGGCATGTCTTATTCAAGAGGGTCACCCAGTGTCTTATGCTTCTAGAAGTCTCACTGAGACAGAGCAGAATTATGCTCAGATAGAGAAGGAGATGTTGGCGATTGTTTTTGCTGTACAAAAGTATCATAATTTTGTGTATGGTAAAAAGTTTGTAGTTCAAAGTGATCATAAACCTTTAACAAGTATTGTTAAAAAACCAATGTATGCTATATCTTCAAGGCTACAAAGGATGCTTCTGAAGTTGATAAAATATCAATTTGAAATTGTGTATGTAAAAGGGAGTGAGATGTTTTTAGCTGACACTCTCTCTCGAGCCTATATAAAAGATAAGGTAAATGATGACCCTGATATGCTTAATGTTGTACATACTGTCAAACAACTTCCAATAAGTAAGAGAAGAGTTGAACAATTTGTAAATGGTATAAAGTCTGATCCAGTGTTAAAATTTGTTTATGATTATTGTGAAAAGGGTTGGCCAAAAGAGGCACAAAGTGTTCCTCAGGAAGAAACCTTTGCATTTCTTGAAGGTACAAGAGAGAAACAGTATCGTAATCAACTTATCCTATATTCAGCATAAATATATATCACCAGTTTCACGACAATAAATTGCTCTGAATATTAGGATTTAGTGAGTAATGACGAATCATTTTATCAAATACAGCACGTTTTTAAACAAAATAGAATCAAGATACTACTCTGAATCATTTTATAACTGCATAAATGGGCTTAAGTTCATAAAAATAAAATACATTTTCATTCAAAACTTTATTTAAGAATTAGTATTACCTTCTTTACATATGTTTGTAATTGTAAGGAAGGCAATATTGATACAATATTTACAATATTTTGATTTCTTTCCTGAAAAGAAAGAATTATAAAAAAAGAAGAAGAAAAAAAACAAAAATGAAAGAATGTTCTTGACTGCTTCCATGGGATTAGTGAAAGTATTTGAAACCAACAGACAAAACTGAGATATAAAAAAAAATACGAAGAGTAAAACAGTGAAAGAATAAACAATACAGAATAGCATAGGACGCTAGATTCTATAGAAGTCACTTTTCATGCCTAATTTTGTGTAATCTCCTTTTTGTTATTTTAAAGTTTAAAGTATAGAGAAAATTAAGTTTAAATAAACCTGGAAAAGAACGATGAAGTTTATAGTATGCTAAAACAAATGTGAAATTATCAATATACAAAACAATTTTGGCAAGATTAATTACAATTATGCAGTGAGAAAGTTTATTACCTCGCAATAAATTTTTTTTTTTTTTTTTTTTTTTTTTTGCATTTTGAAGTGTTAAAGTTTCAATTCAACATTGCAAACGTCATGGTTTACTTTAGGTTTAACTGAACTCAATTTTCTCTGAACTTAAAATTTAAATTAGCTATGGTGGTGAAACAGAATTTGCAGTGATAAATTTCTCCCGGGTATAAGTTTCCTTCTGAATGAAAAACTTATTAACTTAAACTATTTAAAACGATTGTAATAACAAAATGAATAATGCAATAGCAGAAATGATCACAATAAGGTCATTCTCGACTGATTAAAATGATCTTCCTCTTAATATTTCTAATGTGTAATATATTTGTAAAGTGTTTTTGAAAAGTAACGAAACCTCAGTTCCATTTATTAAGTAACAATAAGTGTTTCAAAAATATGGAAACATATACAAAACTCGACCAACAAATTCAGAGGGTTGAAAACTTACCATAGAACACGCGATCGTTCAGAGGATGAAAATCGCATGCAGACTGTGGGAACTACGGAGAGCCTTACTGCGTCATTTCAGCAGACACCAAAAAACCACATGAGAATCATTTTTAAGTCGAAATCAGTTATATTTTATTTTATATCCGTCGTTGAACAGCCGACCCAATTTCGGGTTTATGACTACCCATGTCTAACTCCAAAGCCTTGTAATTTTGAGCCCAATTCAGAAGACTAAGAAACTATTGGGAGAATTTTGCCTTCGTGGAGAACTTTTGGATGGAACTAGCCCGCATTTGGGTTAAATGGAGAGGAAAATTACGAAAACCTCCCACGGTTAGCCTGACAGTAAGGGAACTTTAACCCACGATCCGTCTACCACTTAAGGATATTTTACGTTAGTACAGGGGTCGGTGCGAGCTTTGTGCGAAAATTCGTATCAGCCAGCCATCACTGGGATTCGAACCCGGTTCACCTCATTGGGAGGTGAACAGCGGCCATCACAGGGCAAAATTAACGGTCACCACTGGCCACAGAACTAAATATAAAAATGTCGATTAAAAAGTTGTTTGTTAATCACCAACCAATCGCCACTTTTTGCTTCAAAATATGTGTTTGCAACTTATCGCATTATTTATTATACGGGAAAGCTGTAATCACCCCTGGAACGTTCAAGTTATTTTACACAGGTTCACAGCTTCAAAACTAACTGAATTTGGTAATAAAAAGGTTTCATTCAAATATAGGCTAATTCCATATTACTAATTTTAAATTATGGCTGATAATAATTAAAAGTAATTCATTATTATGATTATAATTATTTCTGATTTATTTTGTAACGAATGCTAATAAGTTATGTTACGTTATGTAATGTTTGCTAGTAAACTAAAATTTTATGTTGCGCCATTGGTTCAGAAAAGTTAACCCTACACTTTATAAGTTGAAAAGTTTTATGCAATGTACTCTAATTTTACAAATGTTTCAAAAGTGGTCTCTATTAGAAATACTACTACTGGTAACTAGAGTTCGATACAGCTTATAATCACTGAATTGATTCTGTGATTCGAATCTCCAATTTTCAACTGGTTCAAATCAGTGATTCTAACCTGTTGACTTTATCGGAATAGACTTAATTAATAATGAATGATAAAATTTAAGATGAAATGCTCCTTAAATTTCAGTTACTTTTGTTTCACAGCGATGCCATTATAGAATTAAACTATTTCTTGTAAAACCTTAGAGATACTTACGCATTCATTATGAAAGAAGGAAAGATTTTCCATTCAATGAATTCGAAAAAAATCACCAATAAAAAAATAGTAAAGCATTTCCTCTGTAGTTTCTTAAAAATTATTACAAATATAATATTTTAAAAAATATTTCAAATAAAATTTTAATAAGTTTGTATAGAATTTAGCAACATATATAACATGCATATATAATATAATAAATACAATATTATACGAAAGATATGATATGTATATTTATTTACTCAAAAGAATTCGAGCCCTTTAATACTTTTTCATTTCTATCAGAATTTGGTTAATGGAAAAAGAGTAATGGTAAGTGAACTGTAATTAGAATCTAAGATGAATAGTGTTTTGAATTGTTTGATTCGAATCACGTGATTCGAAATTGATTCGTTAAGTCATGTTATTCAAATTATTGATCTGAATTACTCGAATCGAATTGAAATCTGAAACACTTGATGAGAATCACTGATTCGAATCACTTATTTCGAATCACTTATCCAAATCACTTGATTCAAATCACTGATTTGAATAGCGATTTGAATGACTTGCTTCCATTCAGTGGTCTGAATCACTTGATTCGAATCACTGATTTGAATAGTGATTTGAATGCCTTGCTTCCATTCAGTGGTCTGAATCATTTGATTCGAATCACTGATTTGAATTACTTGCTTCCATTCAGTGGTCTGAATCACTTGATTCAAATCACTGATTTGAATAGTGATTTGAATGCCTTGCTTCCATTCAGTGGTCTGAATCATTTGATTCGAATCACTGATTTGAATAGTGATTTGAATGACTTGCTTCCCTTCAGTGGTCTGAATCACTTGATTCGAATCATTCATCCAAATTGATCGATACATTGTTGTTGATTGCGTCCTTAGAAGTATTGTAACATAAACTTTTATACTTTTGTTACTTAATAACTCACTATATTGTACTACATTTTACCATCATTTTTACTATATCCTGCAAGATTCATAAGGTGAAACATCAATTTTTTATCATTTTGTTTCAGATATTGAATTGCTTATACTACTTTAAAATTGTATAAAAGTGACTGTAAAATTTGCAAATAATGTCTTTAAAGCATTGAGTCTAAAATAAACGATCAGACGAAATATTTAAAAATTAACGATATAAATAAATATTATTAAATAAAGAAAATGCAATATTTTGAAAGCCTTGAAACATTCTCTAACCAAAGCATAAAATAATATAAAAGCAACTTCTTGCATTACATTCAAAAAACATTTTCTGTAAAAGAATATTTTCTGAGGCTACATTAAGTGAGTCATGAAAATGAAAGAGTCCCACAATTTCCCTACAGTTAGTTGTCCCGTGGGTTCTTCATTTACTATTTCGTTCTTGAGGTTTCTAGCAGTTAGTGTAATATTATAAAAAAGCTTTTAGGATATCTAGTTTGTAACTTCTGTTGTTTAGGCAAGATGAGTGTTTTCATTGTTTTTCTCTAAGTTAATTTCTAAAGCAATAAAATTCGTAGCAGTACTTCTGTTACTTGAGTAATATTATTCCTCATCTGCTGGTCCATAACTTCCAGAGCACTTTATTATGCCATACTATAATGGAATTACATAATAATCTGAAATTTCTTTTTTATTAGAGATTCTTTACTTAAAAAAAATATTTGCCATAACGCATACAGATTTAGTATGTTATATAAAGAGTTTATTAATATAGATTGTAGATTTAGATTATATATTTCTCTCTATATATTCAAAAATTGTATGGGCCACCGACGCCGTCATTATTTTGGGCATTCAACTTAATATTACATTTTGTTTTGCTGCGCAAAACCTAGAAGACTAAGAAACTTGAAACTACAAAGAAGTGTAGAAAAATGTACAGGGAGTGCAATAGAATAAAAGAATTTAACGTTCAACAATTAGTTCGTGAATTGTTAACTGCTAAAATTGTTGGGAAACACTTCACATGGGCAGCTCTTCAAGTCACAGGAATCCAACATCTAAATTGAAATGTGATATGTTGAAAGTTTTAAAGGGCCACATATATTTATGAACATAACGCAGAGTTTTTTTTTTTCGAAATTTCAATTTGTTCGAAAGTTACTGGAATTTTAAATGCTTTTTTCTACGGATTTTTCATTAAAAAAATTTTTTTATTGTTTCATGTTGCATTTTTCTTCGCTGAAGGAAAATGCAAAGATGAAAATCTATATATATATATAAATATAAATGCAAAAATGTAAATCTATAAGAAAATATCTTGAAATTATGAAGGTATGTAAACCAAATTCATAAATCACCCAGGTAAAATAATTTAGCATTCGATAATTAGTTTAAGAATTATTACTTGCGAAAATTGTAGTGAAAAAATATTATGTTTGGTCAATTTGTAGCCGGCTGAAATGCAATTGCGGAGTCATTTTTGTTCGGAAATTCAACGCAAATTTTGTTTTGAAATTCTAAATTGTTCAAAAGTAATTGCAAATTTCAGTTTCAGTAATTTCTTACTGCTCTTTTTTTTCGTTATAAATATTGACTATATATCCATTGTAGTAGAAAATGTTTTATTTCTTCTTTACGCCATTTTAAATTCTTATTTTATACACTCACGCTCGTATAGATATAGTGGGGATTTAATTTATCGACTATGTCAACTATCATCTACCAAACGGTACCTCGAGATATAATCAAGTTAACATGTCTTATATACTAGTGATTTGGTATTCAATATTTATAGTGGTAGTTGTTTATAGATACAATGTATTTAGAATTATTTTTTTACTGTACATTGTCTTAACAGGTTGGAGGTGTAGTTAAGAGAGTGGGGAATCCATGGGGTCTTCCCAAAACGAAAATATTGAAATAACAAAACAAAAAAAATTGCATTTAGATTCAGAATAATATGGCGTTCAATTTTGGGGAACATTATACGTAACTTTTCAAAAATGTACTTGCTTAAATATTTAGTTAAAGAAGAGTAATATGTTTCCAAACTAAATTTTGAATTAAGTTATTTAAATAATAATATATAAAGCATTTGAAAAAAAAAAAAGATTGTAAACAAATTACATTTCGTATTTTTGTTTATAAGAGTCAAAAATTCCGATACAAAATTAACATTTTTGAAAAAGTGGGGATCATTTCCATCTAAGCAGTGTAATTTTTTTATTATTTAAAAATTTTAGATATTAATTAACTTAAATGTAAGGTTATTTTCACTATATCCACAATGAACAGATATTTATCCAGTCCACTATGCCTCGATGATGATGATGAGTTTTCATATTTTTACTTAACTACAAAGCTTTTTTTATTTGCCTATTTTATGGATGACTTTATAGGTCCCTTGTGAAATAAAATTTAAAACACGCCAAAGTAAAAAACTACTATCGAGTCAGATAAAACATTTATACTTTCAGTTGATAACGTAGTCCTTCGAAAATAAAATGACTACATTAAGTATACGGAATATACAGCTATTTATGGAAGGCTTACAAATAATTTAATCCAAATTTCTGCATTAAAATAAATAATTTATGATTGCTCTTAATTCATTTTTAGAACGGTCTCTATAAAGACATGGAAGTACTAATTGGTTAAAAATGCATTAAATCTTGTTTATATAAAAATAAAGAAATAATTTAGATTTTGAATTTTGAATGCGTCAAGATACGATTGAATGCAAACATTTACCTAAAACATCTTCAGAAATATATATAGTTGCATACCTAGTGATATTACATGAAGCAATGTTTTAAAAAAGAAATGTAACTAAGATTAAGATAAAAAACAAACAAGCTTTTGAATTTTATTTTGCAAAGACTTTCTATAATAGTATTGTTATATATTAGGATTGATATGATAAAGATAGATTGATTTAATTAATAGCTAAATTTTTGGTGACCAAAATTTTCAATATTTAAGCTATATATTTAGATAATTTAAAAGCTCAAAACAAGTATAAATACTTCAGCAAGCAAACATCAAATCAAAATTAATTTTACTCCTACCCGACATTTTAAATATTTGCTATTTAAGGGGATTAAACTTGGAATTCAAATTAATAGAAATGTTTATGGAGACGACGCCAATAATAGATTTGTAACTAATGATCAATTATTATTGAAAGACTAAATTAGGTATCTTCAAACAACTCCAGTCTTTATTTTTTTTTACATGATGTAATTTTGATCCCCATTTTTTTCTGACTTAATCAATTGAAACTTTTTGGATCCTTGACATTTAAATTATATTTGTTGAAAGCGACTTTAAAGAAAAAGTTTAACAATTAAAACAATATTTTACTTTATAGTAGGAACTATACGTGTTTTCAATAAAATATAACCCTGAGTTTGTCTTTATTTGATTAAAATAATTTTTTTGAAAATATATTTTAGCACCAGTTTTAAAGGATAATTTGCTTCGATTCTGAAATTATTTTCACTTGTAAAATATCTACTTCAGAAACATAGATAAGACACCATTAGACGATTTAAACATATGATTGTTTTTATTTTAATAATAAACGCAAAAATCAAAACTGCTGTACTCAATTATTTATATTATATTTTTAATGACTTTTTGGCAACAGCTCTAAAATAAAGTGTTATTTTTGAGTTATTTTTGATCAGTTAAAGAATGTAATCTTTCAGAGAAGAAATTAAGTTTTTTTTTTAATGTGAATGTAATTTTTCTAAAAATGATAATTTTTCAATCAAGATATAATTTTTGCTAAAAACATAGCTATACTTTAAGTTAAAAAATTAAACAACAATTAAAAGACATGTGAAAATAACCATTCTAAAAAAAAATTAACATTCGGGAAAATAAAAAGAATAAGTTCTAAAAATTATTATCTTTTGTTAATTCATGAATATCAACGTAATAATAAAAATAATTTCTAAATAAAAAAAAATTCTATACCAACTAGAAGTACCGAATTGAAATCAGTCGTAATAAATAACTCATTTTGTGATTTTTGACAAGTGGGAGAATCAATGTAATAATTTATCAAAATAAGATTCATTTTCTGATTAGCAGGACCTAGTCTAAGTACTATTGCACTAGTAATTTTCGCTTGAAGAAAACCATCAATTCAAAAAGAGATGCCAAGAGTTCCGTTATTTCAAAGGCTGTCTGTGTGTAAAAATAACTGCAGATAGGAATTGAGTTCGCAATTTTAGATTGTTTTTTTAGATTCCCTCTTAGACAATCATGACCCACAAAAAGTTTACTTAACATTGATTGTTGTTTTAGGCTATTAAAGCACTGGAGGTAAGATTGTTCTTGTTTTCCAGTGGAGCCATCTATGGCCAAGAGTTCGACTTCTTCTACACTCATACGTCACACCCGTTCATAGGGTGAAAACATTCATTCATCCACAGTTCGTAATTTTGATATGAACCAGAGGACGATCAATTTCTAATTCAGCACACATCCAGAAACATAATTTGCTAAGGGAACATGGAAGACTTTGTGACCCGTTAGATTTAACGTACATCAGTCACCATTTACTACATGGGGGAGTCTTCGGCCGGCTGGATTCGAAATCTTGTTCTCACGAATGTGTCCAACAACCAGACTATCCCGGCTTACTTAACATTTATAATATAAATATAATTAGTTGCGACTGAAATTAATTTTGAATTAATATCACATTTTTTAAAAACTAGATTTTACAAACATACCCACGACTGACAGACAAAATAGTAAACTAAAATTGGGCGGAATAAACCTTGCTTGAAGAAATCGTAATTCCCATTAAGATTTGCAATAAATTCATGAAATAAAATTGCGTATATCGGCCAGTGACCTTATAAACTTAAAAAGAATTTAGTATGCGGAATGTGGGACAAGTGTGCGGGATTATTTCTACTAGAGAAAATCCGAAGAATTAGTGCCAACAATTTCTACCTTAACACATTGCAACAAAATCCCACCATTTTTATTCCCTATATGATTTGAAGAAGTGGATACAATTTCATTTAATTTTTTCTCTTCATTTTGTTTTTTCTTCGACTCGCCCTCATCCTTATCCCTTTTAGAGTTTTCTAGTTTAAAACATATAGCACGCGCGTGTCTACCATTACAAAAAGAACAAGCGGGGCCTTTACAATTTTTAACAAAACAATTAACATTACAACATAATAAGCATCTTCTTTCGCGTAATAATTTCTCTCTTTTATTTTGAGCTTTCAAATTCTCACATAAAGAACTCAAATGATTTTGATTACAAAATATACAACCATTTGAAGCTGCATTAGTCAGCAATTTATTCGCAGAGGATATAAATTTATTCCGATTCCAAGAGCCTCCGTTATATTTACGAGAAAATTGTTTTGATTGGAAATTTGACGCCAGGCGAGGCGGAGGGGGGGGGGAATCGCAGACTGTTGCAAGTGAAAGGCTCTCTCTCTGGCGATGATAGCGTTATGTAAAAAACTCATTAATTCATTTAGATCATAGATTCTCAACCTTTTTAACGTTGCTGCCCCCTTAAGGAGCAAAAAGCATTTCAACGCCCCCCTTCGTGAAAATCTCGTTATTTAGAGCATGGGGACGGAGGGAGGTGTGCTGAATTATAAGAAGCAACATCTTTAAGCAATTTTTTTGTGCTTTAAATTTTTTTTTTTTTTTTTTTTATTTATTTATTATTTTTTTTAAATAATGTGTACATTAACTCGATAATTTTCTCATGACAGGTAAACGCAGTCTATTTGTTATGATCAAAACAAATACGTTTAAGGAAAAAAAATACAACAAAGAGACCTATGCTTAAAAAATGATTTATTCTTAATTAGATAAATGAAAAAACACCCAAAAAGATTTTTAACAGTAAAAAGAAGTATCAACGAGACATTCAAGTAACTATGTTGGGGGGGGGGTTGATTGTACTTAATGGTTCAGAACCAATTTCTTTACAGTCGGTTTAATACTTTTAGATGAAGACGCAAATACACTCGCTGCACAATTTCGAGTTGATTTCTCCTTTTTGTGACAAGATCTGTAACTGCACTGAATCCACGTTCAACAAGTTAGGAGGAAGGAATGGCAATTAAAAAAATTTTTAATGGTAGTCTACAGTCCAGGATAGAGACGACTGACGTTACCTTTAAGCAAAAATTTTGTGAGACGATCACCATTTCAAAGTTTCATTAGTTAAAAGTTCGACCAAATCTGAACCTCTGCTGTTTCAATATTCACAAAAGTGTTCAGAACCCATAAACCCATTGAGGCACTTCTAGGGAACAAAACATCTTTAAAACGGTCAGAAAAGTCCATGTGCAAAGAGTCAAGGTGTTGACAATATTCTTGTGCCTCATCAGAGCGAATTTCTCCTGCTTGGCTGAACTCATTCCAACCACAAAATGAGCTTTCTTAAGAAGGCAGAAATAACTGATTTTGTAGGGATCAAATTGAGCTCGTTGTCTTGAAGATGTAAATTATTACCCTTACATTTTACAGATAAATCTGCCAAAGTCTTTCTTAAATTCCAGCAATCTGTCTCTCAGAGATACATCTCTGTTTCCGAAGAACTCAAGCATAGAGTCGAAAAGATTCCAATGCCTATTGAGACAGAAGCTTTTGGAAAACCAGCGAATCTCGGTGTATAGTAGCAAGCGATTGAATTCTTCATTGCGCTTTTTACACAGCTGTCTGAATAATCAATCGTAAAGAGCATTATTGTGAATTTTGTTCACAACAGACATGGCATATTGCAATGATTTATGCGAACGGTCGCTGAGATTTTTTCCTACTAAATGCTATCTGTGAATCACGCAGTGAACAGCTAAAAATATCTGGTACCTCTCTTTCCAAAAGGGCGATGTCGGCCCTCATTGCAGGAGCCTATCAGTGGCAATAGACATAATATTCGCAAGAGGAATATTTTTCGCTTTAAAATGGTCTATGCCAGTATTAAAAATAGATTTACCTTTGATATCTACAATCAAGCTTCTTGCAAAAAGCATATCTTGAATTATATTTCCTACCTTTACAAACCGGACCTATGCCTACAGTAGAGCCTACATTACCTGGCAAGGTTGATTCATGAACTTGAAGGGAAAATACGTTGGATATCAAAAGTTTGCATAAAGAAATTTCAACGTTTTCAGCCATCTCAACATTTCGTCGCTGCACTGTATCGTTGATATCGTTGCTTATGGGATATGTTTTTATCACAGTGGATGCAGCTGGATGGTGTAAAACTATTTCTAAAACTTCCTTGACAACCGACAGTATCAACTCTGCTCCGATGGTATGACCTTTCCCAGATTTAGCAATAAATTTTGATATATTATAAGAAGATATCAAACCATAGTCGCATTTTTGTGATGAGGTTGCTAGTAACCCTGAGACTGCAGATGCCTTCAGAAACATGAAAAAAGATGTTCGTGAAAAATGACAAATCTTTATTTTGTTTGTCAGGATGAGTTTTTTTTCTAATGCTCCTGCTAATGGTAAGATTTCATTACCTCATTAGATAAACCTTTATTACAAAGTAAACACATGGGTATTTGAGAGTTCATCAATGATTGAACAAATCCCAACTTCAAGAACGTGGCACTGTATTGATGACGCTTCCTTTTGTTAACCGATATTGTTGGTGGCAGCAAAATACAAAGCATAAAAGAAAATCAACTATTTCTCAAAATTAATAAATAATTTATAATAAAAACTAATTCGCGCACGTACCTGGCCAAGTAAACTATGAGATCTAATCGAAACTAGAGAGAAAGCCGTAAGGAAGCTAACGAAAACCATCATAAAAAACACGGCTCAAATCAAAAATTCATACTGAAAGCGCATGCACTTCAATTTCCACCAAATGACTTGAATGAGTCAGAGGCAAAAACTACAGACTCATGAGGTTAACTGTGTTGGCTCGGATCGGAGAATAGGAGTTGTATAAGTTCGTTTTATTGCTGGTACAGATGGTGTATCGGATAATCTTTATTTATTATATTAATTTAATCTTTTTTCTTTAATATTAATTTTAGATTAATTTTATTTATCAAATAAATCTTAATTTAATAACTTTTTTTGTTTTAAAATTGAATTTAAATGACAAAACATGCTCATCGCCCCCCTACGGCCCAAAACAAGTTCACCGCCCCTCGGCATATTCCCAACGCCCCCAGGGGGGCGGTATCGCCCCCGTTGAGAACCAATGATTTAGATCATGATAAGTACTTGAAATTTGCTCTTTACTAAATTCTAAAATAAGATCACTGGGAAATAGTTTCAAAATAATTGCACTAAGCATTACACTATAAGTTTCCGATTTTACACCTAAACTTTCAAGAGAACGAATTTGAGTTTGACATTTAAAATAAAGATTCTTTAATTCCTGTAAACTGGAAGAAATTTTTAAAGGGGTCATATTTAACAGTTTAGACATATGGGCGTTAATTAACACATCTTTTTGACCAAATGTATCTTGAATTAATTTAAGAGCTGGTTTATAGTTGTTTTCTGTTATCGCAAAACCTTTAATGCAAGAAAGTGCCTCACCGCCAAGACAACTAAACAGATAAGAAAATTTTTCAAATTTGAGAGAAAATGATTTTTGTCAATTGAATTTTCATATTGATTCCAGAAATTCAAATACTCTGATGGATCGCCATAATAAGTTTGAATTTATAATTTAGGCAATTTTGCACTTATATTTCCGCTACGATTCACTGGGTTTTCTTGCACATAATTATATTTATTTTCAATTACGCTATCCGATTGCAACGATTTTATTTTGTTTTTTAATTTAACAGTAGTAAAAACTATTTCTTCGTTATATTCCTCAATTTTTTCTATTTCTGATTCAATATCATCGATATCTAAAAGATTTTTGATTTTAATATCAAATATGACTTGATTTGATCGTCTTTGGTTTGCAATTGGATCAACAGATTTTCGAATTCTTCGATTTCAATTCCCTGCTCATCTAAACAAGTTTTAATTTTTGTAATTAGTTTAGTAACTTGCCCTCTATGAGAAGTGCGTTGCTTTTTTAACTTATCTAACTCTTTCTTTTCAGCCATTACTAAAGTTATATTCCTATTCAGATATTAATAAGCACTAACAAATCAAACAATTTTTGAAGCATATGTGGTTCAGTAAATACAAACACTACAAATTCAAACTAGTACTTATTCAAAACGAAAGTATATATACCAAACATAAACAACACAATTTTACCATTTCAACAATTTCCTACTCATAAACCCCAATTCGACACAATATGAAACAATTAAATGTCCAAATCGAAACTATTTCAATGCAATGACTTTTAACTACTTTCAACACAATACGAAATGGATAAGTATCAAATCAAAACAACATACCCCACATGCCGTCTTTCTTTATTACTTGCAAACGAATTTTTTATTCGAACAAACCATGGGCTTCTATTCCACGGACGATGCATCAATTTTCTGTTACGAAACTAATTACTTTCGAATTGACAAACGAATTATTACTTTTAAAAACATTTATTGGGACGTAACACAAACATATAAATACAAACAACAGACACTCAATTACATAGGGGGCGCTGCTGGAGCGCTTCTGGATACGTATATTCTTAACTAGCACAATCGCCGTAAAAGCGTGGTCCAACAGCTAAGACTATGTCCTTGTTAATTACGCCTGGAGAGAGAGGGGAAGGGTTCGAACCCCGTCTGTGGTCGATTTTTAAATTTTTTTCTCTTTTCATCTCTTTTGTTTATTTTACATTATATTATTTATTTAATGTGTTTTTCGATAAATTAAAGGATCCTATATATAGATAATAATTTTTTTCTGTTCGGGAATTTTCAAATAATGCTTAAAAGCTGGAAAAATCCTGGAAAATTAGATTATTTATATCTTATTATTTTTTTAAACTTGTTTTACAATATTTTCACGATAGTTTATCATACCAAATGTGACTTTAGTATAAAATCAATTGTCTTTCTTTGTGAAAGAACATATAATGGAATAAAAAATAAAATAACATAAAATGGCAGGGAAAAGTTTGAAATTTCAAGACCGCCTAGCTCCCTTTAATATTAGGCTATAATTTTCAAACTCGGGCCGAAAGTTGGCATCCATCAGCTGAACCAACCTACCAAAAGACATTTTTTAAAGATAAATTAGGGGTTCCACAGTTGCAACTTAAATATTTTGTTTATTAGGCCGGGAGAGGGTACTTGAAGCTATGCAGTAGCACGATCCCCGTACAAGCGTGGTCCAACGGCTAAGACCATGTGCTAGTGACTTACGCCTGGAACGAGGGAGCAAGGGTTCGAACCCCGGCTGTGGTCGATTTTTAAAATTTTTTCTTCTTTTTTCTCTTTTGTTTATTTTACATAATATTGTTTATTTAATGAGTTTTTCGAAAAATTAAAGGATCCTATATATAAAAAATAATTTTTTTTATGCTCAGGAATTTTCAAATAATGCTTAAAAGCTGGAAAAATCCCGGAAAATTAGCTTATTTATATCTTATTATATTTTTAAACTTGTTTTACAATATTTTCACGATAGTTTATCATACCAAAGGTGTTTCTTGTGTAAAATCAATTGTGTTTCTTTGTGAAAGAACTTATAATGGAATAAAAAATAAAATAAAATAAAATGGCGGAAAAATGTTTGAAAATTCAAGACCGCCTAGCTCCCTTTAATATTAAGCTATAATTTTCAAACTCGGGCCGAAAGTTGGTATCCATCAGCTGAACCAACCTACCTAAAGACATTTTTTATAGATAAATTAGGGGTTCCACAGTGGCCCCTCAAATCTTTTGTTTATCTGTTAGGGAAAGGGTACTTGAAGCTAAGCACTAGCACTATCCCCGTATAAGCGTGGTCCAACGGCTAACTCTATGTGCTAGTGACTTACGCTTGGAGCGAGGGGACAAGGGTTCGAACCCCGGCATTGGTCAATCTTTATATTTTCTCCTTCTTTTTTCTCTTTTGTTTATTTTACATTATATTGTTTATTTAATGTGTTTTTCGATAAATTAAAGGATCCTATATATAAAAAATAATTTTTTTTTGTTCGGGAATTTTCAAATAATGCTTAAGAGTTAGAAAAATCCCGGAAAATTAGTTTATTTATAGCTTATTATTTTTTTAAACTGGTTTCACAATACTTTCACGATAGTTTATCATACCAAAGGTGTCTTCTTTATAAAATCAATTGTCTTTCTTTGTGAAAGAACGTAAAATGGAATAAAAAATGAAATAAAATGAAATGGCGGGGAAAAGTTTGAAATTACAAGACCGCTTAGCGTCCTTTAACATTAAGCTATAATTTTCAAACTCGGGCCGAAAGTTGGTATCCGTCAGCTGAACCAACCTACCTAAAGATATTTTTTATAGATAAATTAGGGGTTCCACAGAGGCCCCTAAATCTTTTGTTTATCTAGCGGGGAGAGGGTACTTGAATCTATGCAGTAGCACGATCCCCGTGTAAGCGTGGTCCAACGGCTAAGACCCTGAGCTAGTGACTTACGCATGGAGCGAGAGAGCAAGGGTTCGAACCCCGGCTGTGGTCGATTTTTAAAATTTTTTCTTCTTTTTTCTCTTTTGTTTATTTTACATAATATTGTTTATTTAATGTGTTTTTCGATAAATTAAAGGATCCTATATATAAAAAATTATTTTTTTTTTTTGTTCGGGAATTTTCAAATAATGCTTTAAAGCTGGAAAAATCCCGGATAATTAGTTTATTTATATCTTATTATTTTTTTAACTTGTTTTGCAATATTTTCACGGTAGTTGATCATACCAAAGGTCTCTTTTGCGTAAAATCAATTGTCTTTCTTTGTGAAAGAACGTATAATGGAATAAAAAATAAAATAAAATAAAAAGGCGGGAAAAAGTTTGAAAATTCAAGACCGCCTAGCTTCCTTTAATATTAAGCTATAATTTTCAAACTCGGGCCGAAAGTTGGTATCCGTCAGCTGAACCAACCTACCTAAAGATATTTTTTATAGATAAATTAGGGGTTCCACAGAGGCCCCTAAATCTTTTGTTTATCTAGCGGGGAGAGGGTACTTGAATCTATGCAGTAGCACGATCCCCGTGTAAGCGTGGTCCAACGGCTAAGACCCTGAGCTAGTGACTTACGCATGGAGCGAGAGAGCAAGGGTTCGAACCCCGGCTGTGGTCGATTTTTAAAATTTTTTCTTCTTTTTTCTCTTTTGTTTATTTTACATAATATTGTTTATTTAATGTGTTTTTCGATAAATTAAAGGATCCTATATATAAAAAATTATTTTTTTTTTTTGTTCGGGAATTTTCAAATAATGCTTTAAAGCTGGAAAAATCCCGGATAATTAGTTTATTTATATCTTATTATTTTTTTAACTTGTTTTGCAATATTTTCACGGTAGTTGATCATACCAAAGGTCTCTTTTGCGTAAAATCAATTGTCTTTCTTTGTGAAAGAACGTATAATGGAATAAAAAATAAAATAAAATAAAAAGGCGGGAAAAAGTTTGAAAATTCAAGACCGCCTAGCTTCCTTTAATATTAAGCTATAATTTTCAAACTCGGGCCGAAAGTTGGTATCCGTCAGCTGAACCAACCTACCTAAAGATATTTTTTATAGATAAATAAGGGGCTCCACAGTGGCCCCTAAATCTTTTGTTTATGTAGCCGGGAGAGGGTACTTGAAGCTATGCGGTAGCACGATCCCCGTAAAAGCGTGGTCCAGCGGCTAAGACCATGTGATAGTGACTTACGCCTGGAGCGAGGGAGCAAGGGATCGAACACCGGCTGTGGTCGATCTTTAGAATTTCTGCTTCTTTTTTCTCTTTTGTTTATTTTACATTATATTGTTTATTTAATGTGTTTTTCGATAAATTAAGGGATCCTATATATAAAAAATAATTTTTTTTGTTCGGGAATTTTCAAATAATGCTTAAAAGCTGGAAAAATCCCGGAAAATTAGTATATTTATAGCTTATTATTTTTTTAAACTTGTTTCACGATACTTTCACGATAGTTTATCATACCAAAGGTCTCTTTTGCGTAAAATCAATTGTCTTTCTTTGTGAAAGAACGTATAATGGAATAAAAAATAAAATAAAATAAAATGGCGGGGAAAATGGGAAATTTCAAGACTGCCTAGCTCCCTTAAACCAACCTAAAGACATTTTTTATAGATAAATTAGGGGTTCCACAGCGGCCCCTTAAATCTTTTGTTTATCTAGCGGGGAGAGGGTACTTGAATCTATGCAGTAGCACGATCCCCGTGTAAGCGTGGTCCAACGGCTAAGACCCTGAGCTAGTGACTTACGCATGGAGCGAGAGAGCAAGGGTTCGATCCACGGCTGTTGACGATTTTTAAAATTTTTTCTTCTTTTTCCTCTTTTGTTTATTCTACATAATATTGTTTATTTAATGTGTTTTTCGATAAATTAAAGGATCCTATATATAAATAATAATTCTTTTTTGTTCGGGAATTTTCAAATAATGCTTAAAAGCTGGAAAAATCCCGGAAAATTAGTTTATTTATAGCTTATTATTTTTTTGAACTTGTTTTGCAATATTTTCGCGATAGTTTATCTTACCAAAGGTGTATTTTGTTTAAAATCAATTATCTTTCTTTGTGAAAGAACGTATAATGGAATAAAAAATAAAATAAAGTAAAATGGCGGGAAAAAGTTTGAAATTTCAAGACCGCCTAGCTTCCTTTAATATTAAGCTATAATTTTCAAACTCGGACCGAAAGTTGGTATCCATCAGCTGAACCAACTTACCTGCAGACATTTTTTATAGATAAATTACGGGTTCCACACTGGCCCCTTAAATCTTTTGTTTATCTAGCCGGGAGAGGGTAAGCTACGCAGTAGCAAGATCACCGTATAAGCGTGGTCCAACGGCTAAGACCATGTGCTAGTGACTTACGCATGGAGCGAGGGAGCAAGGGATCGAACCCCGGCTGGGGCGATTTTTAAAATTTTTTCTTCTTTTTTCTCCTTTGTTTATTTTACGTTATATTGTTTATTTAATGTGTTTTTCGATAAATTAAAGGATCCTATATATAAAAAATAATTTTTTTTTTTGCACGGGAATTTTCAAATAATGCTTCAAAGCTGGTAAAATCCTGGACAATTAGTTTATTTATAGCTTATTATTTTTTTAAACTTGTTTCACAGTACTTTCACTATAGTTTATCATACCAAAGGTTTCTTTTGTATAAAATCAATTGTCTCTCTTTGTGAAAGAACGTATAATGGAATAAAAAATAAAATAAAATAAAATGGCGGGAATATGTTTGAAATTTCAAAACCACCTAGCTCCCTTTAATATTAAGCTATAATTTTCAAACTCGAGCCGAAAGTGGGTATCTATCAGCTGAACCAACCTACCTAAAGACATTTTTATATATAAATTAGGGGTTCCACAGTGGCCCCTTAAATCTTTTGCTTATCTAGCCGTTAGAGGGTACTTGAAGCTATGCAGTAGCACGACCCCCGTATAAGTGTGGTCCAACGGCTAAGACCATGTGCTAGTGTCTTACGCCTAAAGCGAGGGAGCAAGGGTTCGAACACCGGCTGTGGTCGATTTTTAAAATTTTTTCTTCTTTTTTCTCTTTTGTTTATTTTACATTGTATTGTTTATTTAATGTGTTTTTCGATAAATTAAGGGATCCTATATATAAAAAATAATTTTTTTTGTTCGGGAATTTTCAAATAATGCTTAAAAGCTGGAAAAATCCCGGAAAATTAGTATATTTATAGCTTATTATTTTTTTAAACTTGTTTCACGATACTTTCACGATAGTTTATCATACCAAAGGTGTCTTTTGTATAAAATCAATTGTCTTTCTTTGTGAAAGAACGTATAATGGAATAAAAAATAAAATAAAATAAAAAGGCGGAAAAAAGTTTGAAAATTCAAGACCGCCTAGCTTCCTTTAATATTAAGGTATAATTTTCAAACTCGGGCCGAAAGTTGGTATCCGTCAGCTGAACCAACCTACCTAAAGATATTTTTTATAGATAAATTAGGGGCTCCACAGTGGCCCCTAAATCTTTTGTTTATGTAGCCGGGAGAGGGTACTTGAAGCTATGCAGTAGCACTATCCCCGTAAAAGCGTGGTCCAGCGGCTAAGACCATGTGATAGTGACTTACGCCTGGAGCGAGGGAGCAAGGGTTCGAACCCCAGCTGTGGTCGATTTTTAAAATTTTTTCTTTTTTTTTCTCCTTTTTTTATTTTACATATTATTGTTTATTTATTGTGATTTTCGATAAATTAAAGGATCCTACATATAAAAAATAATTTTTTTTTGTTCGGGAATTTTCAAATAATGCTTAAAAGCAGGAAAAATCCCGGAAAAATAGTTTATTTATAGCTTTTTATTTTTTTAAACTTGTTTCACGATACTTTCACGATAGTTTATCACACCAAAGATGTCTTTTGTATAAAATCAATTGTCTTTCTTTGTGAAAGAACGTATAATGGAATAAAAAATAAAATAAAATAAAATGGCGGAAAAAGTTTGAAATTTCAAGACCGCCTAGCTCCCTTTAATATTAAGCTATAATTTTCAAACTCGGGCCAAAAGTCGGTATCCATCAGAGGAACCAACCTACATAAAGACATTTTTTATAGATAAATTAGGGGTTCCACAGCGGCCCCTTAAATCTTTTGTTTATCTAGCTGGGAGAGGGTACTTGAAGCTATGCAGTAGCACGATCCCCGTATAGGCATGTACCAACGGCTAAGATCATGTATTAGTGACTTACGCCTGGAGCGAGGGAGCAAGGGTTCGAACCCCAGCTGTGATGGTATTTTAAAAATTTTCTTCTTTTTTCTCCTTTGTTTATTTTACATAATATTGTTCATTTAATGTGTTTTTCGATAAGTTAAAGGATCCTATATATAAATAATAATTTTTTTTCGTTCGGGTATTTTCAAATAATGCTTAAAAGCTGGAAAAATCCCGGAAAATTAATTTATTTATAGCTTATTATTTTATTAAACTTGTTTCACAATACTTTCACGATAGTTTATCATACCAAAGATGTCTTTTGTATGAAATCAATTGTCTTTCTTTTGGAAAGAACGTATAATGGAATAAAAAATAAAATAAAATAAAATGGCGGGGAAAATGGGAAATTTCAAGACTGCCTAGCTCCCTTGAACCAACCTAAAGACATTTTTTATAGATAAATTAGGGGTTCCACAGCGGCCCCTTAAATCTTTTGTTTATCTAGCTGGGAGAGGGTACTTGAAGCTATGCAGTAGCATGATCCCCGTATAAGCGTGGTCCAACGGCTAAGACCATGTGCTATTGACTTACGCCTGGAGCGAGGGAGCAAGGGTTCGATCCCCGGCTGTTGACGATTTTTAAAATTTTTTCTTCTTTTTCCTCTTTTGTTTATTCTACATAATATTGTTTATTTAATGTGTTTTTCGATAAATTAAAGGATCCTATATATAAATAATAATTCTTTTTTGTTCGGGAATTTTCAAATAATGCTTAAAAGCTGGAAAAATCCCGGAAAATTAGTTTATTTATAGCTTATTATTTTTTTAAACTTGTTTTGCAATATTTTCGCGATAGTTTATCATACCAAAGGTGTATTTTGTTTAAAATCAATTATCTTTCTTTGTAAAAGAACGTATAATGGAATAAAAAATAAAATAAAATAAAATGGCGGGAATATGTTTGAAATTTCAAAACCACCTAGCTCCCTTTAATATTAAGCTATAATTTTCAAACTCGAGCCGAAAGTGGGTATCTATCAGCTGAACCAACCTACCTAAAGACATTTTTATATATAAATTAGGGGTTCCACAGTGGCCCCTTAAATCTTTTGCTTATCTAGCCGTTAGAGGGTACTTGAAGCTAAGCAGTAGCACTATCCCCGTATAAGCGTGGTCCAACGGCTAAGACTATGTGCTAGTGGCTTACGCTTGGAGCGAGGGGGCAAGGGTTCGAACCCCGGCTATGGTCAATCTATATATTTTCTCCTTCTTTTTTCTCTTTTGTTGATTTTACATAATATTGTTTATTAATGAGTTTTTCGAAAAATTAAAGGATCCTATATATAAAAAATAGTTTTTTTATGCTCAGGAATTTTCAAATAATGCTTGAAAGCTGGAAAAATCCCGGAAAATTAGTTTATTTATATCTTATTATTTTTTTAAACTTGTTTTACAATATTTTCACGATAGTTTATCATACCAAAGGAGTCTTTTGTATCATGTGTCTTTCTTTGTGAAAGAACGTATAATGGAATAAAAAATAAAATAAAATAAAATGGCGGGAAAAAGTTTGAAAATTAAAGACCGCCTAGCTTCCTTTAATATTAAGCTATAATTTTCAAACTCGGGCCGAAATTTGGTATCCATCAGCTGAACCAAACTACCTAAAGACATTTTTTATAGATAAATAAGGGGTTCCACAGTGGCCCCTCAAATCTTTTGTTTATCTGTTAGGGAAAGGGTACTTGAAGCTAAGCAATAGCACTATCCCCGTATAAGCGTGGTCCTAAGGCTGAGACTATTTGCTAGTGGCTTACGCTTGGAGCGAGGGGGCAAGGGTTCGAAACCCGGCTTTGGTCAATCTTTATATTTTCTCCTTCTTTCTTATCTTTTGTTGATTTTACATAATATTGTTTATTAATGAGTTTTTCGAAAAATTAAAGGATCCTATATATAAAAAATAATTTTTTTATGCTCAGAAATTTTCAAATAATGCTTGAAAGCTGGAAAAATCCCGGAAAATTAGTATATTTATAGCTTATTATTTTTTTAAACTGGTTTCACGATACTTTCACGATAGTTTATCATACCAAAGGTGTCTTTTGTATAAAATCAATTGTCTTTCTTTGTGAAAGAACGTATAATGGAATAAAAAATAAAATAAAATAAAATGGCGGGAAAAAGTTTGAAATTTCAAGACCGCCTAGCTTCCTTTAATATTAAGCTATAATTTTCAAACTCGAGCCGAAAGTGGGTATCTATCATCTGAACCAACCTACCTAAAGACATTTTTATATATAAATTAGGGGTTCCACAGTGGCCCCTTAAATCTTTTGCTTATCTAGCCGTTAGAGGGTACTTGAAGCTAAGCAGTAGCACTATCCCCGTATAAGCGTGGTCCAACGGCTAAGACTATGTGCTAGTGGCTTACGCTTGGAGCGAGGGGGCAAGGGTTCGAACCCCGGCTATGGTCAATCTATATATTTTCTCCTTCTTTTTTCTCTTTTGTTGATTTTACATAATATTGTTTATTAATGAGTTTTTCGAAAAATTAAAGGATCCTATATATAAAAAATAGTTTTTTTATGCTCAGGAATTTTCAAATAATGCTTGAAAGCTGGAAAAATCCCGGAAAATTAGTTTATTTATATCTTATTATTTTTTTAAACTTGTTTTACAATATTTTCACGATAGTTTATCATACCAAAGGAGTCTTTTGTATCATGTGTCTTTCTTTGTGAAAGAACGTATAATGGAATAAAAAATAAAATAAAATAAAATGGCGGGAAAAAGTTTGAAAATTAAAGACCGCCTAGCTTCCTTTAATATTAAGCTATAATTTTCAAACTCGGGCCGAAATTTGGTATCCATCAGCTGAACCAACCTACCTAAAGACATTTTTTATAGATAAATAAGGGGTTCCACAGTGGCCCCTCAAATCTTTTGTTTATCTGTTAGGGAAAGGGTACTTGAAGCTAAGCAGTAGCACTATCCCCGTATAAGCGTGGTCCAACAGCTAAGACTGTGTGCTAGTGGCTTACGCTTGGAGCAAGGGGGCATGGGTTCGAACCCCGGCTATGGTCAATCTATATATTTTCTCCTTCTTTTTTCTCTTTTGTTGATTTTACATAATATTGTTTATTAATGAGTTTTTCGAAAAATTGAAGGATCCTATATATAAAAAATAATTTTTTTATGCTCAGGAATTTTCAAATAATGCTTGAAAGCTGGAAAAATCCCGGAAAATTAGTTTATTTATATCTTATTATTTTTTTAAACTTGTTTTACAATATTTTCACGATAGTTTATCATACCAAAGGAGTCTTTTGTATCATGTGTCTTTCTTTGTGAAAGAACGTATAATGGAATAAAAAATAAAATAAAATAAAATGGCGGGAAAAAGTTTGAAAATTAAAGACCGCCTAGCTTCCTTTAATATTAAGCTATAATTTTCAAACTCGGGCCGAAATTTGGTATCCATCAGCTGAACCAACCTACCTAAAGACATTTTTTATAGATAAATAAGGGGTTCCACAGTGGCCCCTCAAATCTTTTGTTTATCTGTTAGGGAAAGGGTACTTGAAGCTAAGCAGTAGCACTATCCCCGTATAAGCGTGGTCCAACAGCTAAGACTGTGTGCTAGTGGCTTACGCTTGGAGCAAGGGGGCATGGGTTCGAACCCCGGCTATGGTCAATCTATATATTTTCTCCTTCTTTTTTCTCTTTTGTTGATTTTACATAATATTATTTATTAATGAGTTTTTCGAAAAATTAAAGGATCCTATATATAAAAAATAGTTTTTTTATGCTCAGGAATTTTCAAATAATGCTTGAAAGCTGGAAAAATCCCGGAAAATTAGTTTATTTATATCTTATTATTTTTTTAAACTTGTTTTACAATATTTTCACGATAGTTTATCATACCAAAGGAGTCTTTTGTATCATGTGTCTTTCTTTGTGAAAGAACGTATAATGGAATAAAAAATAAAATAAAATAAAATGGCGGGAAAAAGTTTGAAAATTAAAGACCGCCTAGCTTCCTTTAATATTAAGCTATAATTTTCAAACTCGGGCCGAAATTTGGTATCCATCAGCTGAACCAACCTACCTAAAGACATTTTTTATAGATAAATAAGGGGTTCCACAGTGGCCCCTCAAATCTTTTGTTTATCTGTTAGGGAAAGGGTACTTGAAGCTAAGCAGTAGCACTATCCCCGTATAAGCGTGGTCCAACAGCTAAGACTGTGTGCTAGTGGCTTACGCTTGGAGCGAGGGGGCAAGGGTTCGAACCCCGGCTATGGTCAATCTATATATTTTCTCCTTCTTTTTTCTCTTTTGTTGATTTTACATAATATTGTTTATTAATGAGTTTTTCGAAAAATTAAAGGATCCTATATATAAAAAATAGTTTTTTTATGCTCAGGAATTTTCAAATAATGCTTGAAAGCTGGAAAAATCCCGGAAAATTAGTTTATTTATATCTTATTATTTTTTAAACTTGTTTTACAATATTTTCACGATAGTTTATCATACCAAAGGAGTCTTTTGTATCATGTGTCTTTCTTTGTGAAAGAACGTATAATGGAATAAAAAATAAAATAAAATAAAATGGCGGGAAAAAGTTTGAAAATTAAAGACCGCCTAGCTTCCTTTAATATTAAGCTATAATTTTCAAACTCGGGCCGAAATTTGGTATCCATCAGCTGAACCAACCTACCTAAAGACATTTTTTATAGATAAATAAGGGGTTCCACAGTGGCCCCTCAAATCTTTTGTTTATCTGTTAGGGAAAGGGTACTTGAAGCTAAGCAGTAGCACTATCCCCGTATAAGCGTGGTCCAACGGCTAAGACTATGTGCTAGTAGCTTACGCTTGGAGCGAGGGGGCAAGGGTTCGAACCCCGGCTATGGTCAATCTATATATTTTCTCCTTCTTTTTTCTCTTTTGTTGATTTTACATAATATTGTTTATTAATGAGTTTTTCGAAAAATTAAAGGATCCTATATATAAAAAATAGTTTTTTTATGCTCAGGAATTTTCAAATAATGCTTGAAAGCTGGAAAAATCCCGGAAAATTAGTTTATTTATATCTTATTATTTTTTTAAACTTGTTTTACAATATTTTCACGATAGTTTATCATACCAAAGGAGTCTTTTGTATCATGTGTCTTTCTTTGTGAAAGAACGTATAATGGAATAAAAAATAAAATAAAATAAAATGGCGGGAAAAAGTTTGAAAATTAAAGACCGCCTAGCTTCCTTTAATATTAAGCTATAATTTTCAAACTCGGGCCGAAATTTGGTATCCATCAGCTGAACCAACCTACCTAAAGACATTTTTTATAGATAAATAAGGGGTTCCACAGTGGCCCCTCAAATCTTTTGTTTATCTGTTAGGGAAAGGGTACTTGAAGCTAAGCAGTAGCACTATCCCCGTATAAGCGTGGTCCAACAGCTAAGACTGTGTGCTAGTGGCTTACGCTTGGAGCAAGGGGGCATGGGTTCGAACCCCGGCTATGGTCAATCTATATATTTTCTCCTTCTTTTTTCTCTTTTGTTGATTTTACATAATATTGTTTATTAATGAGTTTTTCGAAAAATTAAAGGATCCTATATATAAAAAATAGTTTTTTTATGCTCAGGAATTTTCAAATAATGCTTGAAAGCTGGAAAAATCCCGGAAAATTAGTTTATTTATATCTTATTATTTTTTTAAACTTGTTTTACAATATTTTCACGATAGTTTATCATACCAAAGGAGTCTTTTGTATCATGTGTCTTTCTTTGTGAAAGAACGTATAATGGAATAAAAAATAAAATAAAATAAAATGGCGGGAAAAAGTTTGAAAATTAAAGACCGCCTAGCTTCCTTTAATATTAAGCTATAATTTTCAAACTCGGGCCGAAATTTGGTATCCATCAGCTGAACCAACCTACCTAAAGACATTTTTTATAGATAAATTAGGGGTTCCACAGTGGCCCCTCAAATCTTTTGTTTATCTGTTAGGGAAAGGGTACTTGAAGCTAAGCAGTAGCACTATCCCCGTATAAGCGTGGTCCAACAGCTAAGACTGTGTGCTAGTGGCTTACGCTTGGAGCGAGGGGGCAAGGGTTCGAACCCCGGCTATGGTCAATCTATATATTTTCTCCTTCTTTTTTCTCTTTTGTTGATTTTACATAATATTGTTTATTAATGAGTTTTTCGAAAAATTAAAGGATCCTATATATAAAAAATAGTTTTTTTATGCTCAGGAATTTTCAAATAATGCTTGAAAGCTGGAAAAATCCCGGAAAATTAGTTTATTTATATCTTATTATTTTTTTAAACTTGTTTTACAATATTTTCACGATAGTTTATCATACCAAAGGAGTCTTTTGTATCATGTGTCTTTCTTTGTGAAAGAACGTATAATGGAATAAAAAATAAAATAAAATAAAATGGCGGGAAAAAGTTTGAAAATTAAAGACCACCTAGCTCCCTTTAATATTAAGCTATAATTTTCAAACTCGAGCCGAAAGTGGGTATCTATCAGCTGAACCAACCTACCTAAAGACATTTTTATATATAAATTAGGGGTTCCACAGTGGCCCCTTAAATCTTTTGCTTATCTAGCCGTTAGAGGGTACTTGAAGCTAAGCAGTAGCACTATCCCCGTATAAGCGTGGTCCAACGGCTAAGACTATGTGCTAGTGGCTTACGCTTGGAGCGAGGGGGCAAGGGTTCGAACCCCGGCTATGGTCAATCTATATATTTTCTCCTTCTTTTTTCTCTTTTGTTGATTTTACATAATATTGTTTATTAATGAGTTTTTCGAAAAATTAAAGGATCCTATATATAAAAAATAGTTTTTTTATGCTCAGGAATTTTCAAATAATGCTTGAAAGCTGGAAAAATCCCGGAAAATTAGTTTATTTATATCTTATTATTTTTTTAAACTTGTTTTACAATATTTTCACGATAGTTTATCATACCAAAGGAGTCTTTTGTATCATGTGTCTTTCTTTGTGAAAGAACGTATAATGGAATAAAAAATAAAATAAAATAAAATGGCGGGAAAAAGTTTGAAAATTAAAGACCGCCTAGCTTCCTTTAATATTAAGCTATAATTTTCAAACTCGGGCCGAAATTTGGTATCCATCAGCTGAACCAACCTACCTAAAGACATTTTTTATAGATAAATTAGGGGTTCCACAGTGGCCCCTCAAATCTTTTGTTTATCTGTTAGGGAAAGGGTACTTGAAGCTAAGCAGTAGCACTATCCCCGTATAAGCGTGGTCCAACAGCTAAGACTGTGTGCTAGTGGCTTACGCTTGGAGCGAGGGGGCAAGGGTTCGAACCCCGGCTATGGTCAATCTATATATTTTCTCCTTCTTTTTTCTCTTTTGTTGATTTTACATAATATTGTTTATTAATGAGTTTTTCGAAAAATTAAAGGATCCTATATATAAAAAATAGTTTTTTTATGCTCAGGAATTTTCAAATAATGCTTGAAAGCTGGAAAAATCCCGGAAAATTAGTTTATTTATATCTTATTATTTTTTTAAACTTGTTTTACAATATTTTCACGATAGTTTATCATACCAAAGGAGTCTTTTGTATCATGTGTCTTTCTTTGTGAAAGAACGTATAATGGAATAAAAAATAAAATAAAATAAAATGGCGGGAAAAAGTTTGAAAATTAAAGACCACCTAGCTCCCTTTAATATTAAGCTATAATTTTCAAACTCGAGCCGAAAGTGGGTATCTATCAGCTGAACCAACCTACCTAAAGACATTTTTATATATAAATTAGGGGTTCCACAGTGGCCCCTTAAATCTTTTGCTTATCTAGCCGTTAGAGGGTACTTGAAGCTAAGCAGTAGCACTATCCCCGTATAAGCGTGGTCCAACGGCTAAGACTATGTGCTAGTGGCTTACGCTTGGAGCGAGGGGGCAAGGGTTCGAACCCCGGCTATGGTCAATCTATATATTTTCTCCTTCTTTTTTCTCTTTTGTTGATTTTACATAATATTGTTTATTAATGAGTTTTTCGAAAAATTAAAGGATCCTATATATAAAAAATAGTTTTTTTATGCTCAGGAATTTTCAAATAATGCTTGAAAGCTGGAAAAATCCCGGAAAATTAGTTTATTTATATCTTATTATTTTTTTAAACTTGTTTTACAATATTTTCACGATAGTTTATCATACCAAAGGAGTCTTTTGTATCATGTGTCTTTCTTTGTGAAAGAACGTATAATGGAATAAAAAATAAAATAAAATAAAATGGCGGGAAAAAGTTTGAAAATTAAAGACCGCCTAGCTTCCTTTAATATTAAGCTATAATTTTCAAACTCGGGCCGAAATTTGGTATCCATCAGCTGAACCAACCTACCTAAAGACATTTTTTATAGATAAATTAGGGGTTCCACAGTGGCCCCTCAAATCTTTTGTTTATCTGTTAGGGAAAGGGTACTTGAAGCTAAGCAGTAGCACTATCCCCGTATAAGCGTGGTCCAACAGCTAAGACTGTGTGCTAGTGGCTTACGCTTGGAGCGAGGGGGCAAGGGTTCGAACCCCGGCTATGGTCAATCTATATATTTTCTCCTTCTTTTTTCTCTTTTGTTGATTTTACATAATATTGTTTATTAATGAGTTTTTCGAAAAATTAAAGGATCCTATATATAAAAAATAGTTTTTTTATGCTCAGGAATTTTCAAATAATGCTTGAAAGCTGGAAAAATCCCGGAAAATTAGTTTATTTATATCTTATTATTTTTTTAAACTTGTTTTACAATATTTTCACGATAGTTTATCATACCAAAGGAGTCTTTTGTATCATGTGTCTTTCTTTGTGAAAGAACGTATAATGGAATAAAAAATAAAATAAAATAAAATGGCGGGAAAAAGTTTGAAAATTAAAGACCGCCTAGCTTCCTTTAATATTAAGCTATAATTTTCAAACTCGGGCCGAAATTTGGTATCCATCAGCTGAACCAACCTACCTAAAGACATTTTTTATAGATAAATAAGGGGTTCCACAGTGGCCCCTCAAATCTTTTGTTTATCTGTTAGGGAAAGGGTACTTGAAGCTAAGCAGTAGCACTATCCCCGTATAAGCGTGGTCCAACAGCTAAGACTGTGTGCTAGTGGCTTACGCTTGGAGCAAGGGGGCATGGGTTCGAACCCCGGCTATGGTCAATCTATATATTTTCTCCTTCTTTTTTCTCTTTTGTTGATTTTACATAATATTGTTTATTAATGAGTTTTTCGAAAAATTGAAGGATCCTATATATAAAAAATAATTTTTTTATGCTCAGGAATTTTCAAATAATGCTTGAAAGCTGGAAAAATCCCGGAAAATTAGTTTATTTATATCTTATTATTTTTTTAAACTTGTTTTACAATATTTTCACGATAGTTTATCATACCAAAGGAGTCTTTTGTATCATGTGTCTTTCTTTGTGAAAGAACGTATAATGGAATAAAAAATAAAATAAAATAAAATGGCGGGAAAAAGTTTGAAAATTAAAGACCGCCTAGCCTCCTTTAATATTAAGCTATAATTTTCAAACTCGGGCCGAAATTTGGTATCCATCAGCTGAACCAACCTACCTAAAGACATTTTTTATAGATAAATAAGGGGTTCCACAGTGGCCCCTCAAATCTTTTGTTTATCTGTTAGGGAAAGGGTACTTGAAGCTAAGCAGTAGCACTATCCCCGTATAAGCGTGGTCCTAAGGCTGAGACTATGTGCTAGTGGCTTACGCTTGGAGCGAGGGGGCAAGGGTTCGAACCCCGGCGTTGGTCAATCTTTATATTTTCTCCTTCTTTTTTATCTTTTGTTGATTTTACATAATATTGTTTATTAATGAGTTTTTCGAAAAATTAAAGGATCCTATATATAAAAAATAATTTTTTTATGCTCAGAAATTTTCAAATAATGCTTGAAAGCTGGTAAAATCCTGGACAATTAGTTTATTTATAGCTTATTATTTTTTTAAACTTGTTTAACAGTACTTTCACTATAGTTTATCATACCAAAGGTTTCTTTTGTATAAGATCAATTGTCTCTCTTTGTGAAAGAATGTATAATGGAATAAAAAATAAAATAAAATAAAATGGCGGGAATATGTTTGAAATTTCAAAACCACCTAGCTCCCTTTAATATTAAGCTATAATTTTCAAACTCGAGCCGAAAGTGGGTATCTATCAGCTGAACCAACCTACCTAAAGACATTTTTTATATATAAATTAGGGGTTCCACAGTGGCCCCTTAAATCTTTTGCTTATCTAGCCGTTAGAGGGTACTTGAAGCTATGCAGTAGCACGACCCCCGTATAAGTGTGGTCCAACGGCTAAGACCATGTGCTAGTGTCTTACGCCTTAAGCGAGGGAGCAAGGGTTCGATCCCCGGCTGTAGACGATTTTTAAAATTTTTTCTTCTTTTTCCTCTTTTGTTTATTCTACATAATATTGTTTATTTAATGTGTTTTTCGATAAATTAAAGGATCCTATATATAAAAAATAATTTTTTTTTGTTCGGGAATTTTCAAATAATGCTTAAAAGCTGAAAAAACCCGGAAAATTAGTTTATTTATATCTTATTAGTTTTTTAAAACTTGCTTTACAATATTTTCACGATAGTTTATCATACCAAAGGTGTCTTTCGTATAAAATCAATTGTCTTTCTTTGGAAAGGAACGTAGAATGGAATAAAAAATAAAATAAAATAAAATGGCGGGAAAAAGTTTGAAATTTCAAGACCGCCTAACTCCCTTTAATTTTAAGCTATAATTTTCAAACTCGGGCCGATAGTTGGTATCTATCAGCTGAACCAACCTATCTAAAGACATTTTTTATAGATAAATTAGGGGTTCCACAGTGGCCCCTTAAATCTTTTGCTTATCTAGCCGTTAAAGGGTACTTGAAGCTATGCAGTAGCGCGACCCCCGTATAGGCGTGGTCCAACGGCTAAGATCATGTATAAGTGACTTACGCCTGGAGCGAGGGAGCAAGGGTTCGAACCCCTGCTGTGGTCGTATTTTAAAATTTTTTCTTCTTTTTTCTCCTTTGTTTATTTTACATAATATTGTTCATTTAATGTGTTTTTCGATAAGTTAAAGGATCCTATATATAAAAAATAATTTTTTTTTGTTCGGGTATTTTCAAATACTGCTTAAAAGCTGGAAAAATCCCGGAAAATTAATTTATTTATAGCTTATTATTTTATTAAACTTGTTTCACAATACTTTCACGATAGTTTATCATACCAAAGGTGTCTTTTGTATGAAATCAATTGTCTTTCTTTTGGGAAGAACGTATAATGGAATAAAAAATAAAATAAAATAAAATGGCGGGAAAAATGTGAAATTTCAAGACTGCCTAGCTCCCTTGAACCAACCTAAAGACATTTTTTATAGATAAATTAGGGGTTCCACAACGGCCCCTTAAATCTTTTGTTTATCTAGCTGGGAGAGGGTACTTGAAGCTATGTAGTAGAACGATCCCCGTATAAACGTGGTCCAACGGCTGAGACCATGTGCTAGTCACTTACTCGCGGAACGAGGGAGCAAGGGTTCGAACCCCGGCTGCGGTCGATTTTTAAATTTTTTTTCTTCTTTTTTCTCTTTTGTTTATTTTACATAATATTGTTTATTTAATGTGTTTTTCGATAATTTAAAGGATCCTATATATAAAAAATAATTTTTTTTTGTTCGGGAATTTTCAAATAATGCTTAAAAGCTTTAAAAATCCCGGAAAATTAGTTTATTTATATCTTATTATTTTTTAAACTTGTATTACAATATTTTCACAATAGTTTATCATATCGAAGGTTTCTTTTGTTTAAAATCAATTGTCTTTCTTTGTGAAAGCACGTATAATGGAATAAAAAATAAAATAAAATAAAATGGCGGGAAAAATTTTGAAATTTCAAGACCGCCGAGCTTCCTTTAATATTAAGCTATAATTTTCAAACTCGGGCCAAAAGTGGGTATCCATCAGCTGAACCAACCTACCTAAAGACATTTTTTATAGATAAATTAGGGGTTCCACAGTGGCCCCCTAAATCTTTTGTTTATCTAGCCGTTAGAGGGTACTTGAAGCAATGCAGTAGCACGATCACCGTGTAGGCGTGGTCCACCGGCTAAGACCATGTGCTAGTGACTTACGCCTGGAGCGAGGGAGCAAGGGTTCGAACCCCGGCTGTGGTCGATTTCAAAAATTTTTTCTTCTTTCTTCTCTTTTGTTTATTTTACATTATATTGTTTATTTAATGTGTTTTTCTATAAATTAAAGGATCCTATGTATAAAGAATACTTTTTTTTTGTTCGGGAATTTTCAAATAATGCTTAAAAGCTGGAAAAATCCCGGAAAATTAGTTTATTTATATCTTATTAGTTTTTTAAAACTTGTTTTACAATATTTTCACGATAGTTTATCATACCAAAGGTGTCTTTTGTATAAAATCAATTGTCTTTCGTTGTGACAGAACGTATAATGGAATAAAAAATAAAATAAAATGAAATGGCGGAAAAAAGTTTGAATTTTCAAGACCGCCTAGCTCCCTTTAATATTAAGCTACAATTTTCAAACTCGGGCCGAAAGTTGGTATCCATCAGCTTAACCAACCTACCTAAAGACTTTTTTTATAGATAAATTAGGGGTTCCACAGTGGCCCCTTAAATCTTTTGTTTATCTATTCGGGAGAGCGTACTTGAAGCTATGCAGTAGCACGATTCTTGTATAGGCGTGGTCCAACGGCTAAGACCGTGAGCTAGTGACATACGCCTGGAGCGAGGGAGCAAGGGGTCGAACCCCGGCTGTGGTCGATGTTTAAAATTTTTTCTCTTTTGTTTATTTCACATAATATTGTTTATTTAATGTGTTTTTCGATAAATTAAAGGATCCTATATATAAAAAATAATTTTTTTTTGCTCGGAAATTTTCAAATAATGCTCAAAAGCTGGAAAAATCCCGAAAATTAGTTTATTTATAGCTTATAATTTTTTTAAACTTGTTTTAATTTACTTTCACGATAGTTTATCATACCAAAGGTGTCTTTCGTATAAAATCAATTGTCTTTCTTTGGAAAGGAACGTAGAATGGAATAAAAAATAAAATAAAATAAAATGGCGGGAAAAAGTTTGAAATTTCAAGACCGCCTAACTCCCTTTAATTTTAAGCTATAATTTTCAAACTCGGGCCGATAGTTGGTATCTATCAGCTGAACCAACCTATCTAAAGACATTTTTTATAGATAAATTAGGGGTTCCACAGTGGCCCCTTAAATCTTTTGTTTATCTATTCGGGAGAGCATACTTGAAGCTATGCAGTAGCACAATCCCCGTATAAGCGTGGTCCAACGGCTAAGACCATGTGCTAGTGACTTACGCCTGGAGCGAGGGAGCAAGGGTTCGAACCCCGACTGTGGTCGTTCTTTAAAATTTTTCCTCTTTTTTCTCTTTTGTTTATTTTACGTTATATTGTTTATTTAATGTGCTTTCCGATAAATTAAAGGATCCTATGTAAAAAAAAAAAATTTTTTATTCGGGAATCTTTAAATAATGCTTAAAAACTTGAAAAATCCCGGAAAATTAGTTTATTTACATTATATAATTTTTTTAAACTCGTTTTACAATATTTTCACGATAGTTTAGCATACCAAAGGTGTCCTATGTATAAAATCATTTGACTTTCTTTCTGAAAGAGGGCATAATGGAATAAAAAATAAAATAAAATAAAATAAAATGGCGGGGGAAAGTTTCAAATTTCAAGACCGCTTCAATCCCTTTAATATTAAGTTATAATTTTAAAACTCGGACCGAAGGTGGGCCTCTATAAGCCAAAACACCCCTCCAAAGTATATTTTTATAGATCAATTGGGGGGGTCGCTATGGCTCCTTAAATCTTTTGCTTAGCTAGCTGGGAGAGGGTACTTAAAGCTATGCAGTAGCACGATCCCCGTATAAACGTGGTCTAACGGCTAAGACCATGTGCTAGTGACTTACGCCTGGAGCGAGGGAGCAAGAGTTCGAAGAGTAATGTGAGTTTTAATTTTTCTGATGATTTTGTTTGAGTTTCTTTTCTTAATTTGTTATTTGTATTGCATGTTTTTTTTCCTGGATTTCTCTACAAAACCATCGGGGTACTGAGGTAGTTAATTTAAGCATTTGCTTCTCCCTCAATTAGAAATGGTTTTGTTTTTATGGCTTCCGAGGTCGGTACCCCCTGAAGACGTTGGCTTCGGTGGTCATATTTTTATTTCCTTCGTTTTCTTTATTATTTATTTATATCTTCTTATTTTTTTAAAATTGTTTTACAATATTTTCACGACAGTTTAAAATACCAAAGGTGTCTTATGTATAAAATCAATTGACTTTCTTCGTGAAAAATTCGTGAAATAAAAAATTAAATAAAATAAAATGGCGGGAAAAAGTTTGAAATTTCAAGACTGCCTAACTCCCTTTAAACATTTGCATTTTACTCTATACCTCAAAACGGTCAGCCCAACAGCAATTATTTTATTTTAATTACAAGGCGATTTTTTTCCTTTAGAAAATGAAAATAAATGGTAGCTTTGTGATGTTTTATAGTGTTTTTAAGTATTAATATATTATTACTTCATTATCTCGATTTTCATTACGTTTGACTCATTCTATTCAGATGCTAAAATTTTATTTCTAAAATATTTTTTAAAAAACAAGAGGAAAATGCTGTTGAAAACTAAAATTGACATAACAGGAACGAATAAACAATGAATATATGTTTTATAATAAATTAAAAGCTTTCAAAGAAAAAAAACTTATAAATAAGAATAAACATCAGATTAAAACGCTTCCCACATCAGTTCTTCAATGGATGGGCGGTCTAATGTAAACAATAACAAGCGTCCTTAAACCGGAAGAAATTTAGAAAATTTCCGGTGTATCCCTCCGCTTATGTTATGACTACGAGGCAATGTGTGAACAAGCCTAATATTCTATACAGTTTCGTTATTGTAATTTGGATTCAAATCTAAACATAATTGTACCATTTATAAGAGCTTTCAGAAATGTATTGATTCTCAGAGGTCGTAAGGCCAAAAAAAATTTTAGAATGATAATATCTCATTGTGAATAATTCTTAATGTTTGCCATGTTTTGTATTTTATCCCTTATTTGGCTACATTTGAATAAAATGTCGCCAAAAATATCTTTAAAAATATCTTTTTTACTTTTAGCCTAAAGGCTTGGTTTCTTAGGACAGGACGCCGTCAGCTGGAAATCAGCGTTAACCTCTGATTGGTCCATTTGTGAGTTTGATAGTATACGTCATCGAACGCTTATCTTGAACTTCAATTGCCGTCCAACTCAACTGCAGTTGGATTACAGCGTGACGTTAACCACAGAAGCAATGGCGGACAACATCCAACAGCACATTGAAATCAGCCAAGATTTTGATTTTGACATTAAACATAGCTTCTTCATTAAACATAGCACTCTTCATTTAGCTCAGCTATAATGTGTTTTTTCTTGAACAAAGTCATTATTTGTTCTTTAAAACACTGGTCGACAATAACAAAATCAATACAAATTCAAAATAAATATTTGTTTACGTTATTAACGCATGCGCAATGAGAGATAATGTCTGCGTTGGACCGACTGCTCACGCTGAGCTAACAAAAAAGTATTTTTTTGGCGTCAGATCTACGTCAACTTTCCGCTGACGCCCAGATAAGGCGTTAGTTCTAAGAAACCAGGCCTTGAGCTAACAAACCAGTATTTTGTTGGCGTCAGCGTGACGTTGACGTCCCGCTGACGCCCAGATAAGGCGCTTGTCCTAAGAAACCAGACCTTAAGTAGAAAATATTCTAATGATTGTAATATTGATATGATAATGCTGAAGTTTAAAGGCTGAAAGAAAGAACTCGGTACATGTGAAATACTGCAAAAGATATGATGCAATTAATATGATTACGCGTTTTTTCAATCTGCGGCGTAAAAATATTTCGGAAGCTGTAACCCGGAAGTCTTGAAAGAGCAATTTTACCACTAGCGCCACCACCCTCAGCTTTACACGATCACCCATCCATAAGGCAATGTAGGAAAAATAAATACTTTCTAAAAAAAGGTAAAAATAGATAGTGTTTTCTACACTAGGGAACGCTGTAAGCTCCATATCGCCTATACTTCCGGGTTACGGTTTCCAGGGTATTTTAAAGCCATTTGGCTCACAACGGGATCATTGTGTTTTGAGATTCTTGCAAACTTGGTATTTGATTACTTATTACTTGTGTTGACCATGCTGAGGGGGCTAACACTAATGTAAGATGGTGCACAGCATGCAACAAGAACAAACAGTAATAAACAAATGGAAAGAGGCCAAGTCAGGACTGCCATAAAAGCGTGTTATTCAAAATCTAGCAACCATGTCACCTTTCTTAACAATATATCTATAAATAACTAATACAAATTTTCACTTCAAACTCAACAAAATTATCAAAATTATCCGTTTGAAAATATCGCCTTGAAGAATAAGCTGTAGTAAAGCAGTTGCAAACTTTCTAACCGGAACTAGAGCAGCTGGTATTGAGCTGGAGATAGTTATTGTTTACATTTATATTGAAAACACCATCCATAGATACAAGAATTTCAGGTTAGAATACCACCAAGCAAAGACAAATAATTATAGATTAGTCACAGTTATTTATGTGACCCTCCAAGTAAAAGATGAACGTGGGGAAAAAAGTTGCTATCTCGGTTGAGCCATTGTATTCAGTGGCCTCATTTACTTTTGACTCCATCAGGAAAGACAATGACTTAAAGTCTTGGAGGGTTTCTCCATCCCATGATTGGTATTGGTGGCGAAATGTCCTAGGGGCTCCATTGACCTTTTCTGCGATAGAGTCGATCAGACGGCGCTGTTGAGATTTGCCAGCGGCCACCTGATAGGAATGGCTTCTTTTGCAATGGCAGCAGGGCTTTCCCGGTTTTTGTGCAGAGTGGAAAGTGCGACCCTGGAGCACATTTCTGGATTGTCTTCGCATTTCTAAGGAGACTTTCTCGACGAACCCTTTACTTGACCTGGATTTTTTGAGAGTGTATGGACTTATTGATAATGTCTAGCTGCCGCTAGATAGTGAGGACGTTAGTCACAAGTTGCTATATGCCTCATCTACTTAAAGGTAGAAAGTTTCAAAAGCAATTTTATAAAATTAATAATGATAAAAAGTTTTAACTAACCTAAAAAATTTTATCATTATCGTAGTCTAAAACAAGTTTCTTTTTTTTAAAATCATAATTACGATTTTTAAATAAAAAAAAAAACGATTCAAAGTATGACCAGCCCTCCAGACTTTATATTGGCGATCGAAATGGGCTGCAGGTGGCGTAGAGCAGAACTCTTTTCCTATGGCAACACTTCTCATGCTTTCCCCATTAGCGTGTGGAAAGTCATAGAGGAAGGAAGTACGTTAGTTTCTCTCTTGATTTTCATATGGATAAAAATCTTTTAACTGGAAAAGCTATATGGAACTGAAAACTACATTAAACATAATTCTAAAGAAAAGTATTATGGTTATTTTAAAAAATATTTTTGTTAAACAAAAAGGAAAAATAGTAAGAAAAGGGAAAATATCGTAGTACATTCCTATACAACTGAAAAGAGGAGAGGGAAGGGAGAAGGGCTAAAGGCATGAAACCGGTCTCTCCCCAGATGGCGATTTATAAATTTCAACTGCGCTTTCTTTTGGAACTAAGTTTAATGTGGTTTTCAGTTCCATATAGTTTCCTAACTTAAATAATTCTAATGAATGAAAAATCAAGTCAGAAACTAACGCGCTTCCTAAATAACGCAGCAGTGAAAGCATGCGAAGTGTTGCCATTGGCAGATCCCATTTCGATCACCTACGCTCGGCTAACAACTGAAATTAATTTAATTATGAAATTCTGGTTTTGGTATCTGGCAAATAAATGTCCGTGTCAGCCAACAAAAGATGGATGCTCTATAATAGCTGTGGTTATTTAATCATAATAAATAATAAGTTCAGCCTTATCTGAAAGAAGAAAAAAAATGAGTGCTTTTATCCTAAAAAAGCTACTAATAGTGATAGTTGTGGAGAAATTGCATAATAATATTGTTAAACTATAGTCAAAAGCCTTAAATATGTATTTATTCAATACCGTTAGCAGTAGTAAGCTGCTATCATCTATAGTTAATAATTTTTGTAATTGTGCCTTTGCTTTATTAATTTATCTATCTATTTGTTTCTTTATATTGCCTTGTCGATGTATAAATGACAGTCATAATTTCATTTCTTCAAAATCTGAGCTCCTTGCATATGAGAAAGACTCTGGTGAACTGTCTAATCAAAAACAGTATGTTGTGAGACTAAATGCCAAATTACTTGCCCAAGAACGTGAAAGATTTGAAAAAAGGAAAGATCAAAATGCTATCAGCCTCCAAGATATTCAACAATCTTTCAACAGAGACAACTACTTTAATCCCGGTAAAAGCATTGGGACACATTTGAGGCGAATTACTAATGAAGAGTTGTGTTCAACAAAAATGCAGGTAAAAGCTTAGTGTTTCAATTTTCTTATTATTATCAAGTGAGGTGATTTCAATAAAAGTAAGTGCATTTGCTTTTATATGTTAAGAAAATTTTAATTGTGTCGATTTATTCATATTTTATTTCAAGAATATCGGGTATTCTTTGTGTTAAAGGTAAACAAACTTGAATAAGGCACACATATGCTGGTTATTTCTTATCGTGATCTGTCGCGCAAACTACAATCGCCAAGACGGCAAATGGTCTTCAAACTTGCAAATTAAAAAAAACAAACAAACATGTAAGCAAGATGGGATCAACTCAGGGAGGGGGGTTTATGAATTATAGGTACCTGTCTAGTTTGTCACCTTAAGTAATGTTTTCTTTAGTTTCTTACTGACTGTTGCCAAGACTTAGCAATTATTCTGCTGCTGATCACACTACAGAAATCTCCTAATACATGTATATTTGTCTCCTTTTTTTTTTTTTTTTTTTCTTCCTTCATTTTGTGTTTTGACGCTATAACATAGGTTCTTACTTTGTTGATAGAACTTAAATTTTGGAGTGTCCATTTTAATGCTTTTCATGTTTGTTACATTTCTTCTTACATTACTTTATAATCATGAACAATGAATATTATTTACATTTTATTCTGCAGATTTGTTAGGATTCAAGGAATTTAGAGATTTTGACTTTTAAGACATAGATAAAACAATTCCTAGATTGTCATGTTAAAAACCTCAGTTATCTTTGTTTAGATGTGCCAAATTAATATATTTTTATTTTTCTTATCAAACATTTATTATCATGAAAAATGAATATTATTTATTGCAAATGTATGCAGTTATTAGAGCTAGTTGTTTTACTCCAATATAGTTTTAACCAAACAGTTATTATTTTTTTTAACGATAACTTTCTTTTAATGTATTTATTTTTATCTATTCATATGAAGTTTAAATGTTGCTAAATGAAAAAAAGAAAATTTTCCCTAAAATTTTTTAATTTTCAGTTTAATTACTAATGAGAGATGGTAATTTAAATAAGCATTAATATATGTATTTTAAATATTTACATTTCATTGTGCTTCTGTTATTATGTATAATACATTAATATGAACAAATTGAAGGTTGTCATAATAGCTATAACAGAGATGATTGTACTCCGGAAAAAATCCGACTTTTTGCAAACCGCGATCCGGAAGTTTTCGGAAATCCAAGGTCCAGAAGTTTGAAGAAATCATCGATCAAATTTATGTATAAAAATTTTTGCGTATTTCATTTAAAAATATTAGAAGTAGAATTTATACTTGGCATCTCTTTCATTTGTAAATATTTTTTTTGCTAGAAAAATAAACGTGATTAGAGATAAAAGTAAACTTATACATAATTTTTCATTTAAATTATATGCTGCGTATAATTTATTTAGAATTTCATGTTTTGAAAATATCAATGAAATAAATTATAGACATAAATTGTTTGAAATGGGTGGGTCATTAATGATTTTACTCAAGAAATTTTCAGGATTTTTGAGTTGGGCTCACAGTTACCCCTGCTATAAAAAATGATTTAAATAAAAAAAGACCATCGCTAACTTCATTTTTGATTAGTTTCTAAAATTAGTTCTAATGTAATTATTAGAATTAAGATCAAAAGTTTTTTTAATTCTTTTTAGTTTATCCTCTTAAGCAAAACCATTATCAAAAGAATATCATAAATTGAAATAAGGTGCTGTTCTAACCTTTTTCCCCATTATCTATTTTTTTTCTTCTATTATCAGTGTAAAGAATAATTACTTGCAGTGTGTTATTATTATTTATAATGGCAGTATTTTTACATTTTCATAATCAATTAACATGTCGGTATTCAATATGTTATTTTATTTAACGTTGCATTATTTAAAAGCATATTGTTTTGCTTAAAACATCATTTTGTTAAAATAAATGACAAATAAACTATTGATACTAAAACTAGGGATGTAACAAATAATAATTTGGCCTAATACCGAATATTCGACAAAAAATCACACGGATGTAGAATAGTCAGAGGTTGAATAAAATTTTGGGGCAATTGCCAAGATGCCAAATAGATTTTAAACTTGCAATTTTTTTTTTAAAAAAAACATGTAGATGTTTGCCCCGGGGGTGGCTACGAGTTTGGAGTTGGTCCCATTCTGTGATTTTTTTTTTTAGTTTCTCGCGGGCCACTGCCGAAAGTATCCAAGACTTGGCAATTATTTTGCCACAGACCACAATACGGAATTCGCCCCCTAAATTTTTTTTTAAAAAATAAATGATATTATAAATATATTATTTTCTTTTTATTTTGAAATAAGTTTAATCATTATTGAAAAATAGTCAAAGCTTAGTTGTATTATTACTATGGTATAAAGGTAAAAATAACTAGATATTAGGATGTAACTAAATGTAATTAGATATTAAAATAATTTGAAAAATGTAAGGAAAAAAAACTAGCTTTTATTTTAAAAAAAAAAGTCTTCTTAATTCTTAAAACAAAACTTACGCTTAAAAAATAGTTTATATCAAAAAAAAATTTATTAATGTACCATTAAACATTAAAAAAGATAATTTCTGCTAGAAATGCTTTTAAAAATGCAGCACTATCATAAAAAGCTTATAAAAATCAAGGACTATATACAAAAGAAAAACAGAAAAAATAAAAATGGATCTTAATTTTTTTTAATCAAATTTTAAAGCTAAACATTTCAATTTTAATGAAAAAGTGAAGATCCAGTCAAAACTGTCTTAATTTCTGTGTCATAGGAAAAGCATCAGTAAAAACATATGATTCTTTATAAAGAAAAAGCTTGATAGAAACCAAAACAAAAATTATTAGTAATTTTTTAACAAAAAATTTAACACTATTGAAAATCTTAATTTAACTTGAATTCTTTTTAGAAAAAAAAAGTGACCATAAAGGAATAATGTTCATTGGAAACGCCCTTTAAAAAATTCTGTCATAATAATAGCACTGATCAAAAGAAACATAAATAAAAAAAAAATCAAAAGAGAAACATAAAAAAATTGTTCTTAGTTCTGAAATATAACTTAAGCCTTTAAAATCACAGTTTTCTATATTTCTGGTTATCTGTCTTACTGTACAAGCAGAAAGTGACAATAAAAGAATGAAGTTTATTAGAAACATACTTCATTTTTGTCTTAACAGAAAAACAAGCAAAAATAAATAACAAAAAAAGTTCTCAATTTTTAAAATATAAAGTGTTGGGAAAATGATGAAATTTACTTGCCTGAATATAATTAAAAAGGAATAAAAATCAGCATGACGAAACTGATTGTTTCAGTTTAAAGTAATTTAGTTTTAATTCTTTAAGATTCGCTTTTCCATGTGTCTTTCAGAACATAAATTAACGTGTGTAAATAACTATTTCTAAAAATGTATAGTAAAAAATACAGTTTTGGATCATTTTTTATTAAATCTATTTAAATTTCACCCAAAAAAACTTTGTCGAAAAACAGTTTTCCAATAATACTTTGCTGAAAATTTGTCCAATATTTGTCCAAATATTCAGCAGAAGGGGCAAATACCTAATTGTGGCCGAATAATCGTTACATCCTAAACTAAAACATGCCTTTGCTTCATTTTATAAGCATACAGTCTGCTTGACATTTTGTTCCTTTTAAAAATTCTTCAATTGAAAAACTATATTACCTTAAATTTTTCATGCACCATTTTTATTGGTTTTAATTTAATAATCAATTTTAGAAAAAGAAATTTCCATTTACTTGAACAAACTAATTCTCTATTGTTATAAATTGTTTAAATAATGCCATTAAATGTGAAGTGTGACATTTCATAGATACTGACAAACTAAAGGAAATCATTCTTTCACATGCTGCATTATTAAAGTAACATTTCAATTTTATTTACCTGTTGTAAATTAATGTATAAGGCATATTTAAATTCTTCAGTTATTTTTTGTTATCATGAGTTATGGAATGATTGTGGACAGGGTTTGGAAAAAACCAACCCGCTCGGGTTTTATTGAAAAAACCCGGGCGGGTTGGGTTTTTTCAAAGTGGGCCCACTTGGCGAACCCTGAATGTGAATGAATTTTAATTGTTTATAGAAATATTTTTTTAAGTATAATTATTTTAAACTTTCTTTAAAAATACCATCTAACTTTTTTTTTAAAAAATTGGTACTTTTCCAACTCTACTTAGGATTCAAGGATTTTGGTTTATGCGAGATAATAAGGATAGTTTCTAAATTGTCATTATGTAAAAATTATTAATTTTAAACAGTTGTATTTACTCTGTGTTAAATGAGGAAATTTTTATATTCTTAAATAGGTATACATATTTTGAGCAATAAATATTCTTAGTTTTTTTATTTTTTATGTTATGATTTTTGAAATTGAGAGATTTTGACTTTTGGGTCATAAATTCTAGTTTGTGTTCTAGTTCGTGTTCTTAATAAAAAATGCACTTTTGTATTGCAAGCAAGGATTTCTATCCTTCACTCAGAAGTCAAATTAATGGGAAAAGAATTCAGGAAGTTTTCTTCTATTTTTTCCATGTTTCCACTTTTCTTTCATTCAAGTATCTTACATAAGTATCTTACAACAAGAATCGAATCTTGGTGTTGTATGAAGACTTCAAAGGTATATTTCTATATGGAACCCTGTTGGTACAAACTGCAATCCCTAATTTAGTTATGCTAAACTACCTAGCACTTATGTTTAAAATAATCATAGATAATATTGTGACTTGCCCAGGGTTGTTTAGAAGTATAGCATCAATCTAATTAAATCTGTAAAAATTAAGATTTAAAAAAAAAAAAAAAAAATTTAGAACTTTAAAAGTATTCTTAAGTAGTGATATTTAAAAATAAAATTTTTTTATATTTATTTTTGTGCAAATTTTTACTTTTTGCAAGTAATAAAAAAATTATGAAAGCTAATTTAATAGTATTCAATAAGAATAAAATAAAAAAATTTGTTTTTTGCACCGATATAGATGATAATAGTTGTAACTGTGGTGTTTCTAATTTCAAACAATTACCTGTATTTTTGACGGTATTTTAAACATTGACGTGACTTCTATGTTACTTTGTTTTGCGTGTAGCACTGTGTCAATATTATTAAAATCAAGAAATTTCAAATTGTGTGAAATAGTTTTACCCACAAAATATGTTTTATATTAATGTAGTTGAACTAAATATTTTTTTTTAAAAAAAATTACAGGCCATTTATGATTCTTTGCCAAGTATGGAAACACATGAAAATTCTCAGGATATTTTGGATAAGGTAAGATAAAATTTTATTTATAAATATAAAACTTTTCCTTAATTACTGTTAATCTGTTATGTTTGTTTTGTTTGTTTTTTTTTTTAAAAAAAATAAATATGGATATTTTTAGAAATCTATGAAACTCTGGCTGTTTTGAAAGCATTTAAGATTTTAACTAAAAGTCAGTTATAACACTTTAAAAAAGACATTGTAGTGTAGAGCATAAGAGACATTTATAAACCAAGAACTCTTATAACAACAATGTTATCATCATATCTACTCATTCTGAATTTGTCATATGTATTGTATAGATTTATTTCTAGAAGAATTCCTATTAGAAGTCTTCACAAGTCTTGAGAAGATCCCATATAGCTAGAATAACCACTACAAAACAAAGAAAAATATTCACATTATTGCTCTTCATTGATAATCTATTTATAATTTTTTAACAATTTCAACTACAAGTCAATTTTAAAGCCCTTTCTTATGGAATTAAATTAATTTTCATACAACAGTTATTTTCATCCTCTTTTGTGTTAAACCAACATTTAAAAAAAAAAAAAAAATTCCTCAACATCTTGTTAAATCAAGGCTCATAATGAATCAGCCACTTCAATAATGTGTTTGTAAATCTATTTTGAATGGGATGCACTAAAAAATTTAGCTTTTTTAACATATGTATTTTTTTCTTTTATAGCTTATACTTAATTTTTCCCTGTCATCTTTTCATATAGATATCCCATAAATTAACGAAGAAAGTGCAGGAATATTTATCAGTCATTGATCAAAACAAACAATACATTGAGAGCATCTTCAGTACTCCAAAATTTAATTTTGAAATTGGCAACTTCTCTTGCTGTAACATTCCAGCAGACTCTTTGCGGTAAGTTCTTTTTCTCCTTAACAGCTTATATTACTGTCTGTTTATTAGTCCATCTGTGGAAACTTGTGGTGGTCACCAATGGTGGTCTGGCACCAATGTGGTGGTCCATCTGTGGATATGTGGTGGTCACCAAATATCAACCACTTTAAAATAAGTGTGAGTTCATTGCCTGTTAAGTGAAGCATTCCAGCTTTCGTCTCTTCTCTTACACTCTACAAAGTTATAGAATTAGAATAACCATGCAATCAATGAGTTTAGTTCAAATTAGGTGGTCATCTTGTGATAGGACAGTATATTAAGTTTGATTTTTATTATTAAAATCAGCGTTTAAAAACTTTTTTTTAATAGAATAGTAACTTTTTTAAGAATATTTTACTTTCTACAGTCCTAAAGCATGCAATTTAAATATAAAGTAATGTAAAAGAATAAATTTTAAAATCATTAAAATGTGCTTAAAAAATGCTAAATGTAATTGAAATATTTAAGTGCAATTTTAAATATATTTAAAATCTTTTGAAATGTAAATTAATGTTAGAAATACTAATATTTCTTCCAAATTATAATAAGTTATTTTGATATAAAATTGAGTATGTGGTAATCAAGTTATTTTTTTATTTAATAGAAAACATGTTATGCATTATTGGTTTATTATTTATGTCAAATTTAAGACTCATATAATCAGAAAAAAAATTAATCAAATTAAATAACCAGAAAGGATATTTTTCTCCACAAAAATATTTCTTAAGAAAACAGTATGAAAGACCTTTATGTATGCTTTTGTAATATTAGTTAAAAGTAGTGAAAACTTCACAGGAAAAGCAGATAATCCTAAATTATATTTAGGATTATCTGAATACCTTTTAAAAAAATAAATTTAAACTTGGACTTAATGTATTATATTTTTGCTCTTTGATTTGCATAGAAAACCTGATTTGACCATGCACAAAAAACCTTCCAAAAAAAGAAAAATAAAAAAGCTTTTGTTTCATAAAAATTGGAAACTCTTCCCCTAAAATGTATAATCCTCTATGACAGAATTTTTTCTGGCTTTCTGCAACAAACATTCATAGCACTCATACCTTTCTGCAAGACATTTTTAATAGTAATATGTAGGTTACTAATTTATATTATTAGACATGCATTGTGTTAAATAAAAAAATCCTCCACAAATGTAATAAAACTATATATATATATTTAATTTTTTTTCATCAACATACAAAAGAATATATATTTTAATGTTATGGGCACTATTCTCGCATTTTGAAGAAGGTAGTAAACACTAATTATTACCTTTTTTGCATTTTGCAAATCATCATCTCATTAAAAAAGTTTAAAAATCATATCTGTAGCAGTAATAGCTGAGAAAAAGGATCACATAGATCACGACAAAATCGTGCAAAACGGACTCTTCACGAGAGGATTACTTAAGTCCCTGTTTTGAGATAAATCAAGCGGATTTAAATTTGCGAACTTTGATTAAAATTACTTTTTAGTATTGTTGAGTAAAATAAGGATTATTATGACATGATTATTTTTCTTCACTGTTTGATATGACAAAGTTAATGACATATTTCTGACCATTTTATAAAAATTGGGTAATTCTGATTGAGAGGATCGTAAAAGTAGGTGACAACTAGGTCTAGCTTGGATTTTTTTTTTTTTTTTTGAGGAGGAGGAGGCATAAAATGTTCAATTTTTCTAATGCTGAAGAAATTTTTTAAAATATTTTATGTATTTGATCATCATACTAACTTACGCAAATGCAAATCACATAAATAATTTTTTGGCAAGTTTTTATTTTTATTTTTTTTATGCGTTTTTGAAACAGGGATGATACCTGAAATTGTACTGCTGCAAACTGTTTAAGTTTTTTTCTAATTCTTAATATTTTACCCTATGCAGCATTTTTTAGCCATTATTCTAGATTCAAGTATTTTTTTTTTTTTTTTTTGTGGAAAATCATAGCTTACTTTTCTATAATTATGTATTTATAAGAATACTTTACAATGATCTTATAAATTAAGTTGAAATAATTGTCAAGAATTTAAAATAGCCTAGATCAACAAACTATTATTTTAAAACAAATAATATAATGTATGAAGCATTATTAAATTATAAGTATTTTTTGAAAACTAATATTTGACACATCTATATGCAATGACACATCTATTTGACAATCTCATGTAATAAAAAATTTGGTTATAGTGTATCATTATTTAAATCCATTATTTATGTATATATGTATATGTATATATAAATATATATATGTATAATATATATGTATATACAAGTATATACATATATATATATATATATATATGTTTTACTGTCACAATAGAAAAATTGTTTTAAATAAGATTATATTTTTGAAGAAAAGAAAAAAAACAATTCTTTTTACTTATGCATTTACATTAGAATTTTTTTAAATATTTACAATTTTCCTACTTCTGTTGAAAAATTATAATTTTACTTCTTGTTTTCTTATTTAACTATATAAATAAAAATTATAGATAATAAACTAAAATAATAGATAACAATCATTGTTATCACTGTACTGTGAACTATTTATTGATTTAATCACAAAGCACAAATGCTTAATATTGAGCAAATATTTCTTGTATTTTTATAAACACTTGTGCATTTTAAGAAAAAAAAATTTAAAAGTAATGCTCACATAAAATGAAAGTTTTGATTGCTAGAAAATTTATATCAGATCTCTTTTCTTAATTTTTTAGTACAGAATTCTATGTCACTTTTATTGTTAGCATTTTTTTTTTTTTTTTTGTGAATGTTGGAATGTAATTAAAGTCTTTTCTAGTCTATCCAAATTTGTAATCATTTAACAAAATGTGCTCTAGAAGTTAAAAAATTTTTTACTTTAATGTACTTATTGTTTTTTTTCTTCCCTTCATTACTTAGGTATTTTGAACACTTCGGTTCCAGGGTAAATTTGGATTCAGGCTGTCTATCTTATCCTTATTCTAATTTAGCTGCTGGTTCATACATTACTAGAAATTATTCTGCAGGTAAATGTTTAATTTGATTGTAATATAAACAGTAATTGATGTAAATTGTAGGTTTGATCTAAATCATTGGTTCTCAATCTTTTTTGATTCATTGCCGACTTTGCAAATAAAATACAGTGGAAATACGTTGTCTGTTTTGTGTGGTAACCCCCTTCCTATGTCATATTCTGCTGGTCTGTGAAAATTGCCTATATACCCATAGTGTTAAATTATCCCTGATTTTGCATTACCTTTTTCAGGAAAATTCCAATTTTAAAAATAAGTTTTTCAAACAAATCAAAATAATTTTTTCTTTACAAAGCTCACACAAGCTTTTTCTGAGTTTTTCTAAAAAAATTATTTGTTTATTAGTTTTTCATCATTTTTTTGACATTCTTTCTGTTCTATCTTATTGTCCTTTTGTCTCTAAGAGGGGAAAGAAAGTATTGAGCTTAAATTGTTAAATTTGCAAGTGGAATTTTTCCAACAGTCTTGTAATTATTTAATCATTTAATGAACAAAATTGGTTAAGTAATCATTTCTTTTTCTTGATTCCAATGACCTGCTTGTAAAGCAAAAATAAATGTTCTGGAAAATTTGATTTTCACAGCATTGGACAGTGTCAACTCAAATGCATTACGAATAGAGTCTCTGTGGGTTAATTGCTTCTCTGTATCCAACGGGAACATTGACTCTTCAGAATAAAATTGCATGTCTGAAGTCGATGACGCGTATAGCAACTGCAAGACGCTTTTCAATTCCTTCAATAGATATATCTGATTTAATGCCTGCTCCAGATGATATTGAAGATGAGTAAAAAATATAAAAGGATATCTCCACAGTGGATCTAGAATTTGAAAGCTCCAAAACTATGAAATGTTTGGGAATGTGAACTATAGAGCAAATTTGCTAACTGTTGTAGGGTGACCCGGGGTAATTCACGATCACTCTGTTTCTGAGGTAAATAATGATCACCTAAGTTTTATTTAAAAAAATAATATTTTTTTTAAATTTGAGACATGAACAAGAATGCTTGTACACTTTACTAATGTATAACTACATTTACTTAATAACAGTTTTTTGTTTAATCTAACAAAATAAGTATCTTTTAAAATGCTTTCTGTATTTTCCATTTCAAAGATGGGTTTCAAAATGTGCACATTTCTGCAAAGATCCCCCTCCTTCTCTTAATAATAAATATTTTGAGTTACTTTCTTTTTCTTTATAAAAAAATAGTGTAGGCTTTTGCTTAATTATTTCACATCTACTGTAAACATTATAATTGATTGTAGGAAACTATATCAAATGTTGCCCCCTACAGATGGGGTAGTTATTGATCACTGGGGTAATTCCTGATCATTTTCATTTCTTCTTATAAATAGTTTAAAAAATAGCTAATAAATAGTCAATTGTCTTTTCTTAAATAACAGTTCATATTTATTAAGTGAAACAACTATAAAATATATTTTAACTATAATCACAAAATTTGTTTTTAACTGTATACAAGAAAAATGTGTTCTGATATGCACCATTTCTAGCTTGTCTTACCTTGCTTCTGTCTTAAATTTATGTGTGTACATTGTTAGAATAATTTTTAAGTTGATAAATTAACCTAATATAAATATGGTGAGAAATTATAAGCTTAAAAAGGATGCTAAGCTTCTAGAAAGCAAAAATAGTGAATTTCTTTTAATGATTGAAAATGAAAATTTCAGTGTGAGAGCTGCTGCCAGAGCTAAAGTGTTAATCTTTATTCCTGATTTTAAATAAACAGTTTTATTAGCTGCTTAAACATAACTTTTTGGTTTATTTGTTTGATCTTAATGTCTTATTTGTTAATTACCATTGTATAGTTATTTTTAAACAGCCCATTTACTGTAAGAACTGGTGGTCAGTAATTACCCCAGAAATGATCAGAATTTACCCCAGAATTGATCAAGAGACGGGGTAATTCCTGATCACTAAAAATTTAAAATCTTTTAAATTCTAATTAGATTTTTAAACAAAAGAAGGTAGCATGGGACTCATCTCATATATCCTCAAACTTCCAGAAAATATTAAAATTCTATCTTGAATAGTTTTTTCACAAAATAGATGTTTGCATTTTTTGATCAGGAATTACCCCAGGTCACCTTAAGTATTGAAAGTGATATTTTATTTTATTTTAAAACCGAAAACTGAGCCGACCCAATTTTGGGTTTACAACTACTAATGTTCAACTTCGTAGCCTTGTAATTTTGAACCAATCCAGAAAACAAGGAAACTTCTGGATCAGTACCCGCAGAGAAATTATTTGTTATGGGAACATGGAGGATTTTGTGACTTGACAGATTTAATGTGCATTGGTCATCATTTACTACATGGGAAGTCTTCGGCCGGAGGGGATTGAACCCACAACCTCTTGGATTTGAAAGTGATATTGTTGAAATTATATTTAAAAACAAAAAACTTGTAAAGATTACATATTTTTCCTAGTAGTTCACCTAGTAAGTGAAAATTTTGAAAAGCATACTTAATTTTTTTTTTTACCCTGGTTCTATGTTATCTTGCTTAGTGTATTTTTTTTTTAACGCTTGTCTGACAGAAAACGTAAAATCAGCATTCCACTGTATATTCCAACGTCCCTGTAAAAAAATTTTAAATTAGTATTTATCAAATTATTAAAAAATCTTCTACTTTATTTTTGTTATAATACATTTTTAACCTGACATTCATTTGTGGCAAATTTTTACTGATCAATTTCATTTCTGTGTTTTGAGAAGAATGTGAATTTTCAAAAGTGAAAAAATGTCACCCCTAACTTACTAGTACAAAAACATATTTTTGTAGAACGGCAAGCAAAATTTTACTTTCATTATAAAATTGGTTAGTAACCTTCATTTCAATAAATTTCTGAATTAATAACTGCTTTTAATTACATGTAATTTATGCATACATAAATGTGTATTGGTTTTTCAATACAGAATAAATTTATTACCTTTCAAAGTATACTCCATATTTAAAAAAAATTCTTTTGTAAGTTTTTACATACTATAGGAAGTCCCGATATTAAGAATATAGAAGGTCCGAATCCCACCCACAAGAGGGCTATAGTGACCATATTGGGAATCTGTGATCTAAATATTCAAATTAGATTCGATTGTATTTGGCTATTTCTGTCAGCTACCTGTGTTTGGAACAAATATCAAGTTGTTTAGTTATCTACCAATCTACTCTTGTTTTTTAAAACATTTTTTGTTGTTGTTTTTAACCTATTCCTATATTTAATGTTTTTCGTTGAAGATTAAAATTAAAGTAAGTGCTTATTTTGAAATGGGAGATGTTTTTCATATCCCTCTAATAAACTTTATAAAACTAAATAAAACTTTATAAAACTAAATATAAAAATGAACTAAATTGAGTTTGATGCTTAATATTATCATTTATTTTTATAGGATAATGAAATTCAAAATAAATTAAATTCTATTTTTTACTGTTAAGCTACTTTTTGTTTTGTTTAGCTTACAAGTTGCAGGGCATTGATTTTTCTTTGAATGGAAAAGGAAATAAAATCTTTTCCTACTATGACAATGCATATTTTTTTTTTTTATAATATAAATTTCTCCTGAAGCTAATTTTATATCCTGCAATGGACATTTTTGATATTAATTAGTAAAAAATTTTATGAAAAGAAATTTACTAAAAAAATTCGTTAACACTTTTCTCCATTATCTGGGTTTTTAGGCAGGAGAAAAAAAGTATTATAAATGTTGCCGAACTGATAAGTTAAGAAATTATTTTAAAATTCTGTAAATTTTTTTAACTCACTGTTAAAAAAATTGGTAGCCTCATTTTTTATCTTGTTTTAATTATCTCTGTCAAAATATTATAGGATATTTTTATTTATTTATTGCAGCTTTCAAAATGAATTTCAAAAAAGTTCCATCTGTACTTTGGCAGTATTTAATTTTTAATGATGGTTCCCATTTTGAATACCCTTCCTTCCATCAAAGTTGCAATGGAAATGAGCAGAAATCAGATAGGCATAGGTAAGCTATTAACAATCTTTCTATTTAATGTGCAAATTATAACAGTATTTAGTAAATGGGTTAAGTGTTGTTAATTTTTTAGCATGTTAAGTCTTATATTTTTTCATGCCCCTAAGTTTGTTGAATTTTTTTTCTATCTAAAATAACATTTTAATTCATTCTCCAATTTTTTTAAGCCTTTAAATTAATAATAATTGATTTCTCTTATGCCATCTTGTTTAACTAAGTTTTCTTTTTAATTTTAAAAACAAACTAACAAATGGGGAAATCACTGAGATTCCTTTTTAAAACATTTCTAAACTTATTTAAGATTAAAATTATAATGCTGAATTGAGAACGTATAAATAAAGAATTGTTTTTCCTGTTACTTGACTCCAGACTCAACTGTATAGGGATTTATTTTATTTTTTAGTATAATTTTATAAAATTCAACTTAAATTTAAGCATAAATGAAAATTTTGAAGGACCTTTTTTGCTTTTGTATAAGTTGAGTTTTTACAATATTCAACTTAATCTAAAATTTTTGCAATATTCAACTTAATCTGTCTGGCTGTGTTGAGGGTGCATACAAATTTGGATTTATGAAGATAACGCTGCAGATTATGCTACCAGGCTTAACGCTAAATTTTTTTTTTTTTTTTTTACTTTTAAATGAGCAAGAAAATAAATAAAGAGTTCACGCAATAAGCAACAAAGTATAATATTGTTGTTATAAAAAAAAGTAGTTCTAATGAATTTTACTATAATAGACTTCTATCATTTCTATGAAGCCCCAGTAGTACCTTAACACTGCAACATCTTCAATAAGGGCAAATGATACATTTTATCATTTTGTTGCATTTTAATAAATTTAAAAGTATTTTCCTTATTACTTTAATTTGCTTGATATAAATAAAGGCAACCTAAAAATAAACATATTTTTATTTTACTGTCTTTGATTTGAATGATTACTGATTAATCAATACTCTTTTTGAATGGGAAATTAAAATTAATTTTGTCAAAAAGTTTAAAAGAAATTTCTCTACTTTCAATTAGTTTTAAGAGTTAAATTTGGAGAGTTAGCTGAAGGATTTTAAAAATTATTTCTGTTAAGAATTAATTTACTTAAATGAATTTGCTTCTCTAAAAATTCAGGATCATCAAAATTAAAAACCAAAAGATCAATAAGTCTGAAAAAAGAGGAATTTGTAAGAAGATTAAAATTATCAAATGATTTAACAAATCTATATTCTTGGAGGGTAAAAAATATTGCAAACATTAGTACTAAAATTATTGCCCATAGGAATAACATTAATTTGTTTTTAAAAAAAAGCAGCCATTAAATCGAATATAATTGTAGTTTAGGTTAATATGAACAAAGAATTTTCAACTTTCTTCATCAATACTGTAATTAAAATTGAATTGACCATAAAGTTTTAGTAGGTCATCAAGGATTTTATTACTTGGAAGGGAGATATGTTGGCTTCGACGATAAATCAACTTAGAAAATAAATTTCATTTAAAATTTTTAGTGTTTTTAAAACTTCTGAGCCTTTTTTTGATATTCCAAGTGAGATGAATATTATTTTTAGCATGTTTGTTAATTTTATTTCATACTCATTCAAAAATATTTTCAAAATAATATTTTTTTTTTACTATTGACACCACCAGCAATACACTTGAACTTAGTTAGAATTTAATAACATTGTGGATTAGAAAAAAGAAGGAAAAAAATGTTTAATACTATTTGATTTAATTTTAAGTCTTTTATAAATAGCTTTAGTTTTATTAATAACAATAATATCAGTACTGGTGTTGAGTATTTTTAAGTTATTACTGCTGTTTAATTCATCAAAATAAGTTAGTTGTAAAAAAAAAAAAAAATCAAATAGCAAAATTATTACCAGTTATACAGCAATTGTTTTGATTTGTTTAACTTTTTGTTTTAAAGTTAAAACTTATATCTTTATGAAAAATTGATCTATTCCTTTCCATATCAATTTTAATATCATTAATAATATTTTCTCCCCATTCGTAAAAACTTTCAATTTAAATTCAAAAAAGGGGTCCCTTAAAAAATTTTTAATTTTTAAAAACTGCCAATTCACAAAGTTTTAACTTTCGAAAGATAGTCACACAAAATTGTTCCTTGTCTGATTCTTGGAAAATGACATGATTGTACAATGGCATCATTGTGAATCAAACCCTTCAAAACTTATGCCGTGATTTCCTGTATTAAAAATATCAGAGTTTGAATAATCTTGTGTAAAAGGTCAACAACAAAAAAAAATTATGAAAAAAAAGCTGAAAAATTATCATGCAACGGCATGTAGTCAAAATGAATTTACCAACTTTCGAAAGATAGTCACACAAAATTGCTCCTTGTCGGATTCTTGGAAAATGACATGATTGTACAATGGCATCATTGTGAATCAAACCCTTCAAAACTTATGCCGTGATTTCCTGTATTAAAAATATCAGAGTTTGAATAATCTTGTGTAAAAGGCCAACAAAAAAAAAATAAATTATGAAAAAAAAGCTAAAAAATTATCATGCAACGGCATGTAGTCAAAATGAATTTACCAACTTTCGAAAGATAGTCACACAAAATTGCTCCTTGTCGGATTCTTGGAAAATGACATGATTGTACAATGGCATCATTGTGAATCAAACCCTTCAAAACTTATGCCGTGATTTCCTGTATTAAAAATATCAGAGTTTGAATAATCTTGTGTAAAAGGCCAACAAAAAAAAAAAAAATTATGAAAAAAAAGCTGAAAAATTATCATGCAACGGCATGTAGTCAAAATGAATTTACCATAAATCGATCGCATCGAAGGGATAACTCAAATTTGCACGCTGTGATACCATCTTATTAAAAATATGAGTGTTAGAAAAATCATGTGAAAAGGGGTAATTTCCAAAAAAAATTATCACCAAACAATGATTCATTATATGATTGAATCATGAGTTGAATGCATTGGAAAGTGATAACTCAAAGTCAAAATTTGCAGGTTATAATAACATCGTATGAAGCATTAGAATTTAAAAAAAAAACATTGGAAAAGGGCCGAAAAATGATAACTCTCCACAAAATATCATCAAACAACGTGAATTTATCGTTAATTGTCACAAATCGAACATGTTAAAAAGTGAATAACTCAAAGTCCCGTGTCGTAACTGTAGAGGCTGTTGTAGAGGTTCGGATTTAATTTGAAGAATCATAAGGAAGCGCCCAAAAAACAATCTGAAAACACTTGAACATTTACAAAAAAATCTGAATAAATCATAGTGGTTGCTTAAACTAAATGTTTTTCATTAAAAAATTTTCACAAAAATAATTTCCATTTCCCCAAAAAATAAAACCTAGATTAACCCCTGTATGTAATTAGGAAAGAAATAAAAGGAAAACAAATTTAAAGAGAAAAATAAAATAAAAAAATTTGAAAATCAACCAAAATAAGAAAAAAATAATAATGAAAAGATCTAATCAGCTCGCACAATTATATCCTCAAAAATAGTGCGTTCTAATAATGTATCAATATAGCTGAAGCAATATATTTCAACACAGTAGTGTTAGGAGTACCAAATAGAAGAAATTTTTCCCCTGTTTTGTCTTCTTTGCATTTGTTTCTTAATTCCTGTTCCTATAATTAAGCATGTTCCTTTTTTTTTAATGTTTCTGAAAACATTTATTTAAATACTATTTTTAGTCAAAGAAATAGAATTTAAAGAATTTGTAGTGTTATTTATCTTAAAAACAATAGATATCCAACAAGTTAATAACCATGTTATTAAATTCTTTACAAAATCATTTAGTTAAACGTGTGTTAAAATTAATAAATGAATAAATTTACATAAATAAAAATCTTTTTAAGTCTGTTTCGTTTTTAATATTTTACCGTGTTCAAATTCAATTCTGGTTAATCCATAACTAAAGAATTTATAATTAACCAACAACCTCATGGAATAGTCAACTAGTATTTTTCAATAAATGGTAATTATTTCTCTAAAAAATCATTGAATTAAAATGTTGTATTTAAATTTCAACCTTTTATTAATTATAAAATTTTGAATTATACAGTATTATAGCCAGTACCAGTTTTCGGACCAACTCAAGGTAACAGGCAAATCAAATGTGGCTCTGTACTTCTCTTAGAACGTGCTTTAAAAATATGTCGCCTCCGTTTTCCTTTTAAATTCATATTTTGTAATCTGGCAACTTGATTAAGAAAATATTTTTTTAATCACTTGTAAGATGTTCATTAGTACTTAACGTCCATTCTCACTTCTTGCTTTATTTGTTTCTATTTGTGTTTTATTTTGAATTTTGTGATTTTTGATTAATAATGTTTTATTTTTGTTATTATTCATTAAAGTAGATTTTTTTTAAAATTAATTCTTTTCTTTTTTGAAAATTTTTTCTCTTTTTTTTTATTTTCTTTATAAATATATATATACATGTATATATAGACTGAACCCTCAACTTACGGACATATTTTTAATTCCTCCTGAATCTTCTATGAATAAACCATTATGTACCTTCTCTGCAAAGCGGACACTCCTGTAATCGGACGCAGAGAGTCATTTATGTCCTGGAACGTTATTTTCTATCTCTTCTAAAGAGACACTAATTTTTCTGAATTTGAAAAAAAAAAAATTCTGCTTTAAGTTCTAAGAAAAAAATATTCAACTTTCTACCATTTTTAAAACAAGCAAATGTTTTGCCCTATCTACAACCAAAAATATTGTTAAGTTATTTATTACTTTACTATGAGTCATTCTTCCATAACCCACCTTTATCTTTACAAAGAAAAGAAAGAAAAAGATACTGCTCTTGTGAAATATTTCGGACAGCAGCATCATTTGACCTTTTCATCTGGAAGAAACTGGTTATAATACCCCACAAGCTGATATGGCACCTTTTTCTCTTCCCCACTGAAAATTTCTTTCTACTTCTAATCAATTTGGAGACTGTATAACACAGCTAGGTTTAAAAAAAAAAAAAGACAACAGAAATGTAGTCATTTGAGGCCTTTATATAAATGAAACATTTATTCAGACATTTGATAGATGATCAATTGTGAATGTCAGGGATGAGATTTTTCCGCTTTTTAGCTGATTTCCGCTTTTTTCACTTTTATCTCTTGAATTTCAGCTTTTTTATCAAAAATTCAGATTTTTCTAAAAATTTCACTTTTTTTTTTAATAAGTATTCCGCTTTTTCAGAAAATTCACCCATTTTCAAAGAGAAACAGAAAATTCAAACTACATAGCTACCAATCTTTTCTCATTTTTACTTATTTTAGCTATTTTCTCCCCTTTTACTCGCAGCAGATAAGATTTTCCGAATTTTTTACCCACCCTCCAGATAGATCCGATTTTTGTAGTTCAAACGACGCTGTTTCTGACAAGCCTTTTAGAGGTCCCAAGCCTGGAATCTGCCAATATCTCGATTCTTATTCACACGATTTTAATATCAAACATAGCTTTTCATATTTGCGTGCTGAGATTCTTATTCACGCGATTTGAATATTGTACGTTGTGATTCGTATTTACGCCTTTTTAAAAACCTATGAAGCGATTCGTATTCACGCAAGTTTAAAATTCAATGTCTTGATTTGCTCATGCTGTTTATAATATCAAACATTGATTTTCATTTATACGTGATTTTAAAATAAGGCATTGGGATTCGCAATCACGCATTCTAAAAATTATGCATCATAATTCTTATTTATGCGATCTAAAAATTACGCATCATGATTCGTATTTACGCGATCTAAAAATTATGAATCGGGATTTGTATTTACGCGTTTTAAAAATTCTATATCCCAGTTTGTATTTTCTCATTTTCAAAATCGTATATTTAGTTTCATATTCATGTGATTTCAAAATCCATAATTGTTATTCATATTCACGCAATTTTAAGATCAACTCTCGCGATTCTTGTAAGAAGTAAATTTTTTTAAAAAATTAGTTACTATAAAGGTGACTGTTTTTCTAACGACGATTATTAGTATGTATATGTAAGTGTTACAACATCAAAGGAACTGGAAGGGAATATATTCAAAACTTACATTCTGTGCTTGCAAAGAAGAAAAAATAGGATTTGTCACAAGATGTTTGAAAATGGACTAACGACTAAATATAGCAAACATTAAAGATATAGGAAACAAAAGCAATAACTTAAAAAGGGATTCAATTTAATTTTTTTTATTGGAAAAAGAGTTAATTAACTCATCATCAAAATTTTATTTATAATTGCTGTTATTTATGCTATAAAATGCAAAATTCTTATCAAATAAAAAACAATTATCTAAACAGCTGCTGATTGTCATGTAATTTTTCAAACTAAAATACCAATTTTTTTATGTTAGGGAGTTACTATATATTTCTACTTCACTGTTATTGATATGTTTCAAGCTGTAGTTAGGTTAGACTATAACATGAACATAATGATTTGGTCCATTGTTAAAGTTTTTTTTCCCCAATATAATTTAAAAAGTGAAATTATTGATATATTTGCTATAAATCACATAACAGTATTTATTAAAAGAAATGAAATATTAATGTATATTCTCAGTAGTTTTAATTTGCTAAACCAAGTAGTTTTTCAAGTAATAATTGTCTCTTATGTGAACTGAGGAAAAATATAATTTCCAGCTTTATTTTTTCAATTGGTAATTTTTATTTTCACTAAATATTAGGTATCAATGTTGTCGTTTTTATAATAATAGATTAGTACGCAATTGTATGTCAACACATTATTTATTACCTTAAACTGTCTGGAATTTATTATTAAAGGGCTGCGCTTGCGTAAAATTTACAATCGTGGAAATTCAGCTTTTTTGCCTTTTGGCTAATCTCATCCCTGGAATGTAACATCTCCTCAGTGTCACATGCCTTACCCGTACGCATTGCTGCTTTTTTTTCTGCGCATCCTGGAGGTTTACCTTCAAGGTGTTATTGCCCCGATTCTATTGGGGAACTGATGGAGGATGTCAATTATTAAAAGTGTCGGAGGAAGTGTCGTAGGGGTAAAAGTGTTTTTTTTTTTAATCATATGACTAATTTGAATGTATGTGTAAATATGGAAAACATACCCATTTCTCTGTAGCTACATCTATAATTATGTATATATATCAAACTCCAATTAAAGGCCAAGAGGAAGGCCCCAAAAGAGATAGAAAGACTGTGTGGATGAGAATTTTGCCATCGTAAAAGTAAAGAACTGGAAATCAATTGCTGGGAGAATTGCAGAATGGGAAAAGCTTCTCAGGAAGGCCCAGGCTCACAAAGGGTTGTCGTGCCAGTGCTGATGATGATGTTCAAACTTTTTCATATATTCTTTTTGTATTGGAAAAAGTATTTTTTTGAAGCTTAAGTATCGTTATTCAAGAATATAATTAATGTAGGTTATTTAATTTTTTCTATATCATTGCAATTATTCTAAAACTATTTACGGCGTTCAATTCGGTTATTAGTGTGCTTTTCCCGTAAATGAACAACATGCGTAATCAGACAGTTTTTTCTGTCCCAAGAGTGTCTGTATAACCAAGGTTTTACTATCTATATTATTATTTTAATGTAAAATTTTCTTGTTTGATTTAAATAATAATGCTTGTTTATTTATAGGCAAGTGTTTCAAGACACCTTGAAAGTACAAACAAAATATGCTATCATCGTTATTGATCAGGGCAATTCATTGAGTTTTTCGCAGTTTGTGAGTGCCAAAATTATTGGAAAGCATATATTGGGACTTTTGTCTTCACACGATAAAGTAAGTAGATTTGAAATAGAACTTGGCCAATAGAAATGCATACTTCTTACATTAGGGGTGCACAACCTGCGGCCCGCGGGCCAAATGCGGTCCTTCGGCTACTGAAGTGCGGCCCGCGAGAGCTTCTAAACACAAAAAAAAAAATTTTAAATTGCAATTTTTAATCGCACTTTTAAGTCATCACGTTTTGACACAATCAGTTTTAACAGATTCTTTAGTAAATGTACATTTAACACGCTTTCTTTAAGTCGATTTTATGGAAAATATAAATGATTTTTTTTAAACAGTTATTTCTGCTTTTCTACGTGATTTCGAAAATCCCGAAATTTTTATTACGACGCGAGTTTCTGATCGCCCATTTAAATAATCACTTCTTGGTACACTTTATTTGTGACGATTTCATCTTAAATCTAAGTGATTTTTTGCAATTCTTTTGTTTTTTTCAGCAATTTTATTCGGCAGTTATTGCTATGCGTTCCCACGTATTATAAAAAATTTAAATTATTCTATTACGACATGCAAATTTTAAATTGTTCATTTGATAAGCTTTATTCGTGCTGAGTTCAGCATAAATATAAGTAATTCCCCCCCCCCCCAATTATTTCTATACTTTTCCACATGATTTTGATGATCCCATTATTTAACTATGATGTTACTAAGACACTTGATTGTTATTCGCACAATTAAATAATCACTTTTTGATACGGTATTTCAGTACAGTTTTATCGTAAATCCTAGTTATTTTTCCGCAACGAATATGATTTGGTCAAATGTGGTAATGAATTGTGATTTGGTCAAAAACCAAATATTCGGCAAAAAAAAGGGGGGAAAATCGACTGAACGCCGTACACTTGGGGCCAAATAGCAAAATCTTTTAGCAGCATAGCAACACTGAAACTAACTTTTCAATGCTCAGAATAATATTTCCTGGAAAAACGTATTCTTAAATTAACTCTAAAAAATAAGGCCAATCAAGAAAGTTTTTTAAAATGTCGCAAAGCGAAACAAGAGAGCATAAAAATCAATCTTAATTTTTGGAAGAATATCTTAAAGCTTAACATCTCAGTTTTCCAATTACCAGAAAAAGCCAAGAAAAAAGAATTAAGTCAACAGAACTGCTATTAAAAAGTTATAATAAAAACGTCATGCGTTATAATACAAACGTCTAAAAAAAGTTTTTTTTATTTAAAGAAAATAAAAATTTAGAAAAAACAAAAACGTTCTTAATTTTTTAACTGAAAATCTTATGCTGAAAATCTCAATTTAAATTTTTCTCATTGCCATAATTTTAGAAGAAAAAAATTGCTATAAAATAAATTTTATTAGAGACTTTATTTTTTAAAAAAAATGCTGGCATAATAAAAATGTCTAAAAAAATAAAAACAGAAAAAACAAATTTTTCTTAGTTCCTGAAATAAAACTTTAATACTGAAAATCACACTTTTCTATGTTACTGGTTATTTATATTACAATACAGGGAAAGAGTGATAATAAATTAATAGTATGAGACGTTCTGTAAAATACTTGATTATAATAAAAACAGCAGAAAATGGAAAAAAATCCTGCTCAGTTCTCAAAGTATCGAAAAAATAACAAAATTGACTTCTCTGATTATAATTTTTCTTTTTTTTTTTTTTAAAAAAAAAGTAATATCTATAAAAATTCAAAAATAAAAAAAACTTAGAAAAATACATTTCTAAAAAATATTCTGCCGAATATTTGACAGATCATTCAACCAACTGAATTTTTCACAGAAGGGCCAAATACTCGTTACATCCCTAATTTAAATGTAATGTTATTGCAACTTGAGAAATTCATAAAATGGAAGAAAACGTGAATTTTTAAACTGCTCACTGTTTGTAGTTAAGATTTCAATTTTTTGTTTCTTTAGTGATCTTTTTCTATTAAAAAAAAGGAAAATGTTTACGATAAAAAAATCTAATAATTAATAAAATGAAATAATAAAGTACATAACAAAATAAGCATTGAAGTTTATTTTGCACTATCACAGTTTTGTTTTTAGCTTAGGCTTTTGCTTAAAACGTATAAATTTTCTTCAATTAAAATATTTAATTTGAGTTTATATTACTTAATTATGACTAAATTTTTTCCTACTTTCATTCTGTGGGCATTGTATTTTTTATTTATTTATTAGAATTTAATTCTAAAAGGAATTTTCGCATTGCATGATATGATTAAAAAAAAAAAACATTTCTTTTTTTCAATGTTTATTTATTTTGATAAATCTACGGTTCATATGATAAAAATAGCAATTTTTTTTTAAAGTAATTTTATAATAATGGAACACCTTTAATTTTTTACAAATATATCACTAAGTTTATTGATAAAAAAAAATAGGACGCGAATGTTTAAATAAACATTACTATATTTGTCATTAACATGTCTAAATACATGTGCGGCACTTCGTTAGCCAACCTGCCGTGCAAGTGGCCCTTCACTCAAAAAGGTTGTGCACCCCTATCTTACATATTTATTGAGACTCTTGACATGTTTTGATCACCTACGGAAAAAAAAAAAAAACTTTTTCTTTTTGTACTCTATTGACTTTTTTTATTTTTCTCATGACTACAGAAACAAGGAACTCAATTCAAATCTAAATTTTTTATTATATCAAATTAAACACTTACCAATTCATTGTATTAAAATAATAAATAAAATAAAAACAATTGTCTATATAGAACATTTACATTTTTTTTTATAAATTTTTTAGTTTTAAAAATATTAAGTAAGCCAATGAAAAAATTTCTGTTGATTAAGTGTTAGAAAGCAATTAAAGCTAGCTGCATGAGTAAGGACTGGGGGAAGCGGATTAATATGTTTCATGTATTTTATTTTAAGGAAATGTGTTACTCAATTTAAGCATATTTTGCTTGTATAATTTTTTTTCATACAGTAAATTGTTGTGTAATGTTAAGATTTAAATATTAAATTTAATGTGCAACTGTACTGCACAGTTGATAAAAGCCATTTTCTATTAATTAAAAAATATAGAAACAAATAGTTAACTAAAATGTTATGGAAACTATATTAAATAAAATGTATAAGCTTATTCTGTAAAAAAAAAGGAGGGAAAATTTAATAATTGAACTCTTAACGTTTTGTTCAGCAAACCCATCTTTTCGAAACAATTGTTTAAAAGTTTTTTCTTTACTTATAATTTCTCTGATTTGTACTGTTTGCTTAGAATTTGTCTGTATTAAGCATGAATTATTTGAAGTAATGTAGTTCATAAATCAGCACTTCATGAGTTTTTCCAACCCAACTTTTTTACAGATAAGCTTATTTTAGTATGAACTGTGTAGAAAGAATGTGGGCACATTAGTTCTTTTTCCTATTATTATTAAGACTTTGTAGATTCTAAAAACTCGTATTCTTTTTTTCTCTAGGTTATAATTATGGGTTTAGCCTCAGATATTCAGTATGCTCAAGGAAACAGCTGTTCAGGAACAACTCCATTATTGGCTACTTTTGAAACTAAATTAGTGTTGATGAGATTCTTTGATAGTTTATCAAGAAAACCTAGTAAGTTAAAAATAAGAAGCAGTTGTAAATTTATGTACTGCAAACATAACTATTATTTTTTCTATTTCAAGGCAACTTTAGCACTTCAACTTCTCAATATCTATTTTTGTAGTTATTAGAATTTTAGTTTTTTTTTTTTTTAGTAATTGTGTGTGTGTGAGAGAGAGATTTTTAAGTTAAAAGGTTTATTTTATGTTTATGTTATCCATTTATAATATTCTCTTTTGGTAGTAGTTAGGTTACATTTTCATGGTTATTATTTATATAAAAACAAAATTTGAGTTTCATTTCAAATTATTCATAATATTAATATATTTGCTAAAAAGATAATATTAGTTTTTCTCTCTTTTTACTTTTGAATTGCAAACCATCTTCATGTGTTAGCATTGGGTTAAATAAATTATAAATAAGTAAACTATTTTAATTACTTTTATTTAAAATAAGGTCATTTTTTGCAAAAAGTTGCTGCTTATTTTTAGTGAATTATATTTTGTGCTGTTTTTTAATTTTAATGAATTTCTGACTTTTTCAGTATGTTTTATTTGTTTTTGAATTGAAATAAAGTCCTATAAATATAATAAACATCAAATTTGATTAAAATTCCATTGGTGAAATACCTTTTGTTTACAAAGCATTTTCTTTTGATGTATTAATATAAGGGTTCAAAAATAGCAGAGGTTCATTGATCCTTGAATACTAAAATTTAGCTGCCATAAAAAATGCTCTCTGACCAACAATCAATGTAAAGGAATAGTATGTTTTGATATTTTTTATTATTATTTAAAACATCATCATCAGAAAAAGCTAGCATGTTTTTAATCATAATTGTTTACATTCCACATTCTTTGTATTGTGATATTTTATTTAAATTCACTTTAACTTTTTTAAGAAAAAGAAAAGTCAAATAGATATAAGTAAATGGATCAGTGAAAATGTCTATGGACTAATTATACCCTTTAGTTACTGGTAAAGTTAACCAGGGACTAAATTTTCTTGATTTCTTCCCTTGAGAATTATATTTTTGTTAAAATTAATCATAGGATTAAGTCCTTGAAACGTTTTAAAAATGAAATTTTATTTAAAATTATTGTTTTATATATATTATTTAAAAAATATTTTATAATAGTTTTTAATTAATTTTCTCTCCTTTTTTCAGCATTTTTTTTAATAATAACTTTCTGTTATGCATTATTTGAGTTTAGATATAAATACTGAAGATTCCTAACGATATTATGGTTTTATAGATATTACAGATCATGTGCTGGCATTTCAAAGGATATATGATGTTATTCGTGCAATTGATGCAGACAACACTTCTATTAACAGTATGTATTAAGTTACATTTTTTTTTTTGGAATTAGGGGGGTACAACCTACAGCCCATAACCGTTTAAATACTGAAATGAGAAAAGAAAAACTGACTTCAAATTTTATAAATCTCTACTAACCATCATCTAAAGAAAATATTAAAAAAAATTTAAAACAAAAAAATTTTTTAATGTTTTTTTTTTCTTTTGAATGCTATTCCATTTTTGAAACATTTGCATTTAGCAGGGTCATTTTACAATAGCTTTAGCTGCATTTCAATGCATATCCTTGGTCAGAACAAAATTGTATCCATGTATCATTTTGAAAAATATATTAATAGTTTAAACTATTTTTAAAGCATAAAACGATTATATAGTGATGGGATACTTTCAAGGAACAGTTTTTAAAATGCATCAAGAGTAGTACAATTTGTGTATTCATGTCAATTTTACTTACGTCTTTTTCAATTCTGTTGGCTTGTCAAATTTCACTTTCTTATTTGATTTTATTATCGGGCTTTCACTTTTTCGTTTTTTATTTTCATTTGACTTTTAAGATTTGATTTTCTCCAATATTAATTTTGAATACATTATTCTACAGACATAAATTGGAATAACAGACTCAAGGTTATTTTCATCTATGTTTTCTGGATCAATTAAAATTTCTGCTTCACCAGGCTGTAACTGATAAAGCTGTAGATCAGTTCAGAAAATGTTTTAAATACGGCCATCGTTTGTTAAAGCTTTATTCCTCTCATAAGCAATATTGCTAAGACATGAGGCAAATAAAATAAAAAAGGACACTTTTTTTAACTTACTCAGTAGCAAAAAATTTATCAAGGAAGGAAAATTGATCTCAAGAATCAGAAAAGACGGACTTATTAGTAGCAAGAATCTATTTAATACCATTGTTGTGAATATATTTTAAAAAAACCTAAGATGTTAATTTTTAACTGTATCATTGTCAAATAATGCACACAAAAAAGTGTGATAGTCACCTGAAAGCCACCATCATCATATTTGACTTGACAGTCCAAAATAAGCCAGTGCCTTCGGAATCCTGCTCCATTGCATTTTAGTTTTGATACTTGTGCACCAGCTTATTTCCTAGGTATCAAGGTAGTCAGCTTCCTCTAACTCCATCCATCTAAATCTACCTCTAAATATGAAAAAGTGCATATCTTGCATTACTTTTTACAGTATTCTATCACTATTATTCTATTATCACCCTCCTGCAAATTCATTTCTAAAGAAGTTGAACATAAACTTGTACATGCATGTTTTTTCATTCACACCTCATTACTTATCTTAAATAAGTTTCATAATACCAATAACAGCATAACTCAAGGTATCACTTGAATTCTTAGAACTTTTGAAATGCCAATGTTCTAAAAATAGAACATTTGGTTTTAACATTACATTTTGACTTTAAAAACTTTGAATTGTATGCCTCTAGAATTAGTAAGTATTGTAGTCGTATTATAAAAATTGGATTGTTGGTAACTTATATTACAAGCTAGAAAAAAATAATTATATCCAATTTCTAAAATTTATAAAAAAAAAATAATAATAATTATGGAAGCAGAATGCAAAAAATGCTTCAGAATGTAAATTTTAAATAAATGAAAAATATTATTCTGACTTTGATTGCTTATTAAATTCATACTTAAAGTCCATGTTCTGTTTTTTTTGATAATTGATGTGTAAAAAAATAATCTTAGGCCTGTCTTCCAACTAAAGATTATTTGGAAAGAATTCCATAATAAATTTTAAAATTTTTTTTCAAACTTTTGTCAATAAATTTTGATAAAACTCTGAAATTATAACATGAATATTCCAAAATATAAGAATACTAATTTAAAGTGTCAAAATATTATAGTTTTTGATCATTTCAGTTTTTTATTCATTTATTTTTTTGTAAATTTTTTTTTTTAACCAAAACATGTTTAGATCAAATGTAGTTAGATTTATTTAAAAATTAAGATGTAAGCAATATTATATAAAATAAAATGAATTATAATAAATTTAGTTTTTTCATTAGAGTAATAAATAATTTTTTTTTTGTCAGAGGTGGGTGAAAAACCTAATATAATTAAACAAGGAAAGTGTGCAAAACTTCAGATGTTTTTTAATTTAAAAATATTTTATTTGTGCATCTTTTATCTTTTAATTTTTATGAAAAATTGTTCTAATTACACTAAAAATAATTAAGCTGCTATCAATTGATAATTTAGTTTTTATTAATTAATTATAAAATTAAATATTAATTAGTTATTAAAGTTCTATTTAGTGATTTTATTCAGTGATTTTATTTAGAGACTTAATAATCTTAAAGCATTACAATGAATATGCATGTTACTATATAACATTTCTTGATTATGTTACCTATTTAAAGTTGAAATGATACATTATAAACAACACATTAGAATAAAATTTGTTTATACATTTTCAATTTTATTTTCTTTTGGTGATAAACCATCGCATAATAAAATTTTGCATTTTCAGATGAAATATTGGTATCTTATATAAGCAGAGGTTTACTATCTTCACTCACTGATGCCAGGAAAGTTCTTGAAATTATTTCGAATGGAAACCAAATATCAAAGAGTCACATTGTTATCAACACTTACGCCCTCATTGATGGTAAGTAACTCATAAGTTTCTTTATTTAATTTTTACTTTGCTTCTTGGGTGAACAATACTTTTTTTGTTATTTTCTCAATATACCTTCCATTATTTTTAATTGTAGTAATTAATTTTCCTTTTAGTTCTAAATATAAGAAATTGAGTTCATTAAGACTTTCAGATGTCAATAAATAGAATTCGACTTTGATTTAGTAGAAAAATGTTACCTAAGCAATGTTAGGTATTACAATTAACTGTCATATAGCATCAGTCATATTTTCTTTGTAAGGTGATTTTTTTTTAGTCGCCTTTTCCATTTTAACTTAAGAATAAATCACCTTGCATGTTCATCAAAGTAGATCTCAGGTCTTCAAAGTTTAAGTGATATCTATTGTTTTTCTCAAATATCTCATATATGGGCATAGTATGTCTTATGCATTATTTTATAGAAATTTTAGGGATGACATTTTACAATCTTGAATGTTTTCTAACATTAGTTTTGTAAATTAGGTAAAAGTATCAAGAACAATATTTTTTATCATTACGATGTCACACTCAAAGGTGTTTTACTACTTCATGTATGTATCGATTGACACAGTTAATTTTTCTAAGCTTCAAGATAATAGGAATGAGATTTGACATTGTTTCATGTATCACCTCTGGGTAAAGAGTAGGCGATAAAATTAAAACAATCCATTTTTATGTTGTTTTTGTCTTTTCATTTTGCTAGAATAAATCTAACCTGATTGTTAATAAGTTTCTGTGGTACAATAATTTTATACTAAATGCATTCTATATATTTTTAGATAATAGACCCGTGATGTACGAAAAGGATTTTCTTGAAGATGTTGCTGAGCAAAATTACAGAAAATACAACATAAGACATAAAGCCTTGCAGAAAATTCAGGTTTTGTAAAATTCCATTAAACATTTATTGTACTTGAAAGCCTTCAAACTGAAATATGGCCTCCCCCTCCTTAAAAAAAGAGAGAGGGGGGCCAGATTTTTGTGATAATTTTGATCTTTTAGGTAAATGTTTTAAAACCAGTCAGTTATCGTAGCTTTATTTTAATGTTGGATGACATTTAAAGAGATTTTCAATGCTATAACCTTTCTTTTAAAGCTTTTTTTTTCTTCTTTAATTTTGAAGGCAAGATATTAGTTTACTACAGTGAATTCGCGATAACTCGAATCTGATAGGACTGACGAAAAACTTCGACATATCGGAAGTTCAACTTACCGTTAGTTTCGGGTTTGGACTTTCAAAATATTGTCGGATTATTTAATTAATGCTTATTAATTACAAATCCTCTAAATGCTTACAATATTTAGGATCATTTTTCTGACAAGCCATTTACAATAAGACTGTTTGAAGCACTGTGATACCCCGGTCCATCGGCTGCAACTTTGCTGTTGTGTTTGGCGGGAGAAACTGCAAGTTCACTGCTTTCAAATTAGGTAGATCACTATGCGCTGTGCATTTATCCATAAAAAGTATCACTTTTCTTTTTTTAGCAAAGAATTTCAGATCCAATTTTCTTACATAGTCTTCAAATAAAACTGATGTCATCCAAAACTTTTTGTTAGACTTGTAATCCAAAGGATACGTTTTTACATTCTTGAAACATCGGGGATTTCGATATTTTCCGATAACAAGTAAGGGCAATTTCTCCGTCCCAGGCGCATTTCTTTCAACTGGGACAGTCAAACGTTCCTTGCTCATTTTTCCCCCCGAGCAGTTTTCATCCTTAAACATCATTGTCTTATTTGGAAGATATTTAAAAAATAAACCCATTTCATTAATATTGAAAACATCATTTTCACTGTATCCTTGAAGTAAATTTGGTAACATTTCATTTAACCACTGTTCACATACTTCAAGAGGGACAGCTTTAGCTTCTCCATGAAGAGTGCGAAAGACATTGTGTGTGTGTTGCAAAGGAAGGGGCAAGATATCAGCTCCGAGGTTTTTTTTCTTGCTTTAAAAGATCCAAAACAAATCGAGTTAAAGGGAGTAAAATTCGAGTGATCGAGAATAATTAACATGAAATTGAAGATAAATGGCTCGGGACCTCATTAAAAAATCGAGTTATAGTAATATTCGAGTTATAGCGAATTGACTGTATATCAAATGTTCCACTTTTGGGGAACATGGGCTTTTAAAGGGTTTCAACATTATTTTAAAAATGTTTTTAGATTTCAAATGGTATTACAATGCTTATTCAAGAGAAATTATGATGTTTGAATGGAAAAAAAAGGGGGATCAAATGTGTTTAGGTTGAACTTAGTTTGAAATGAGTTTGTAGGTGGCTGTTTACCGAGTGATACCGATAACATACTTAGAGAGTAATGCAAGGTATGCACTTTCTCATTTTCACTTTTGTTGAAATTCTAACTATTGAAAAGCAATTATTTCTGATAAGGTGATTGCTTTCAGGAGGCTGTTAATACTTCTTTGCATTATCTAACAATAATGTTAAAATTTAACATCAAAGAAGTTCTTCAAAATGTTCCCAACAATGATATTGGAGAAATTCTTGCTGGTGATAGTTCTTTCTTTTTGTGTGGATTATTTTACTTTTGAGATGGATTTATTATTACTGAGTTAAAAATGTTTTTTTTGTTTTTTTTTTGTTTATGTCTGAGAAGTAAGCAACAATTTGAATGATCTAGATATTTGTCAGCTAAAAACTGATGAACCAGAAGCTTTAATTGATACAGGAAAGAAGCAAATAAAAAACCTAGAACCTGTTATTCCATTCTGTTTTTGTTGAATATTGTTTTTAAAATAATATTGGAGAAGATGAACTGAAATATTAAATCCTGGAATCAAGTGCAAATAAAAAGCAAAAAAATGAAAGCCCAATTATAACATTGATTAAGAATGTGAAATTTAAGTTGCCTACAGAATTGATAAAATGGAAAGCAATTCTGTAAAAATGTCATAAACTCATTAATTGTGCTCCCATATATATATTTTAAAAAATTTCCTTGACAATTTTTTGGATATCTCGCCAATATTTAATTATCTTATGCTTTAAAAACATTTAAACTATTATTGTATTTCCAAAAATGATATTTTACATTTTCATGCACTTTTAAGTGGATACTATTTTGTTCCGACCAAAGAATGCAGCATTACGGGAATGCAGTTAAATTGACCACTTTCAATTATAAATTCCCCTTCTAAATGCCAATGTTCCAGAAATAAAACATTGTTAATAAAAATGCACTTAAAAGATTTTTTCACTCAATTTTTTTATTGTCTTAAGATGCTGCCTAGTAGTACATTAATCAAATTTCAAGTTATTTGTTTTACCCTTTCTTAATTCAACATTTAAATGGCTAGTATAAGCCTCTTAATATATATATATATATATTATATCCGTAAAACAGAGTGCTTTCTGATATTGTATCAATAAAGCCAAAGCTAAATATATTAATACAATAATGTGAGGAGCACTCAAAAAAAATTTTTATAAAAATTACAACAAATAAAATAGAACACAAAAAGTAAAAATAACGTGTAAAAACAGAAAATTAAATTAAATAAAAAGAAAAAACAATAAAAATGTACTATAAAGCGAGTGGCGAAATCAGATCAACTTACATGGACGGAAATTTTTCAAGAATGATTTAAAAATGTTTTCGCAGAAAGATTGCCAGGTTGCAAAATATGAAAACAAAAGCGAAATTGAGTGTAACAAGAGGGTTTTAAAGTGTAGTTCTTACTGCACTGCTGAAGTGATTTGTTATTCTGTGCATTGATTTGTTAGTTACCAAGGATGGGCCCGAAATGGATGTGCGCAAGGTAATATTATGCTGGATAATTTTAAAAATTGACCATAATTAGTTTTAGAAAATAGATGTTTATTTAAGAAAAAATATAAAATAGAAAAGAGAAACATAAATTGCCTGTTTCGCAAATAATTTTAGCCACGGATTTGCACGAAATGGATTAGTGCATGCTAAAATTATATAAATTATCAAAGAAAAAAAATTTTTTTTCATAGATAATTTTAACACGGATTTGCCCGAAATGGATTTGCACATGGAAAAATTAACAAAGAAAAAAATTTTAGTAGATAATTTTAGCCACGGATTTGCCCGAAAAAAATTATAAACATTTTTATAATTTTCCCATATGCAAATCCATTTTGGGTAAATCCATTGCCAAAATTATTTTCTAAATAATTTCTTTGTTAATTTGTATAATTTTTCCATGTGCAAATCCGTGGTTAAAATTATTTACCAAAAATTCCTTTACTAAATAATTTCCTTTGTTAATCTATACAATTTTTCCATGTGCAAATCCATTTCGGGCAAATCTGTAGGTAAAATTGTTTGCTAAAAATTTCTTTATTAATTTATACAATTTTTCCATGTGCAAATCCGTGTTTAAATTATCTATTAAAAAAAAAATTTTTTTCTTTGATAATTTATATAATTTTTCCATGCGCTAATCCATTTCATGCAAATCCGTGGCTAAAATTATTTGCGAAACAGGCAATTTATGTTTCTTTTTTCTATTTTATATTTTTTCTTAAATAGACATCTATCTTCTAAAACTATTTATGGTCAATTTTTAAAATTATCCAGTATAATATTTCCTTGCGCACATCCATTTCAGGCCCATCCTTGGTAACTAACAAATCAATGCATATATATATATATATGTGTGTGTGTGTAAAATGATGCAGTCGGACCGAGCAGGGAAACAGACACAGGATTTTAATGAAATCAGATGTATTTTATTTAGATCATTTTCTTATGGAAGACCAGCGTAAAGTGATGTTAACTCCATTCAGGATCAGTCTTTCTAGTAGGGAAAATCTTGCAAAAATCCGAAAATGTCTCTATTTAGGGAATAGAGGGAAATCTTAGAAATTACTATTGGCTAATGAGCTTGCTGGAGTGATTCCCACGGCTTAAAAGGGAAAAAAGATCTTTATTTAAATTTATGCATAGTTGGGCCAAAAATAGAATTAAGAACAGGATGTGGCTTTTAAAAGTGTGGGAAAGTATTTCGATTAGAATAGTAATTAGGATGAAGTTTTATAACAAAGAAACTAACATAAAAAGATTAATTGAAGCTTTTTATGTTACATATATATATATATATATATATATAATGTGTTTAAAGTTGTTGTTTTTTTAATTCAGTGCTTTAACATTTAAAATAAAACTGAATATTTCTTGGCATTATTTATAGCCTTATAGCTATCGATAATTGTGCTTGCATTATCATCTCACACTGTTTTACAAATGTTTACTTGCTGCTCTAAACGAGATAATCTCCGAGTTAAATAATAAAATTTCAATTGCATTACTGTTTTTGAAACTTTCATGGGACATGCAGTGTTACATATTGAATAAATTTCTTGCTGAGAATCCTAAAAATATTCTTCAAAAGCAACTTTTTTTTTAAATTTTCTTCAAAAATTATTTAAATAATTTTTTTTGTTTTTAAGATTTTTAAATTATTTCAATTTTTTTTTTTAAATTATACCTATATCTTTTTCTCAATTGAAAGGCACTTTGATTTCGACTTTTCATTGGAGTGATTAATTAGAATATAAATGAATTACAAAAGAGTTTATTTAAATAAATAGATAGCTTATTAAAATTCTTTTTTTAATAAAAGCATTATGAAACGAAATTAAATAAGATGCAACTTATTAAGAAAATTAAAAATATGTTAGAACAGAAAGTGTTGCAGAATATTTGATATAGTGCAATCTATAAAATCAACTTTTAGAAGAATTTTTAGTAGAAAAAGAAAATGGTTATTATTTCAAAAATTGGTTTAAATGAAAGACAGTTCTCTATGAATATATAAAGCAAATATTTTTTCAGTGTCAATATATTGCCCTGCATGTTTTCAAATGCTAGTTAAATTATGTGAACTTACTTCTATATGTGTCAATAAATAATTAAATTTATTTTCTCCATAATTTTAGAGAGGAGTAATGGTACCAGTCAATACCACAAAAGATATAAGTTTAACTATCGGAGATATTTTCAAAGATTTTCCCAGGCATATGTCTCCTCGTATCCTTTTCTCTCTCCCATATTATGACCCTATCAGTAAAGGTAAGAAAGCATATAAATTATTTTTTAAAATCTCATCAATTGTCATAAATATTTGCTTATTTTACTGTGTTAAAAATGAAGCTTGCCTCTTGAATTACAGATTGCATAAGCCATAGGTGAAATCTTCCTTTTGAAATTGTTAAAAAAATTTTAAATTTACTATTAATCCATCTTTTTTAAGGAATTTACAAAGTAAGAAAGGAGATTACCCCAGTATTTCTTTTTATGTTTTTATTTTCTTTTTTCTCGCCTCCCTTCAAAACAGAGGATTTTGTGTGTATACAATATTCAGTGTTTTCATCACAGAAAAAAAAATGGGTGAGAATTTCTCACCCTTTCTCAAAAACAGGGTGAGATATCTAAAAATTAAAAAAAAAACAAAAAAACACTGAGACTTGAAAAAAAATCATTTCTTTAATTATAATAAACTGTTAACATCTTCTAATTTTTAAAGTATTGAATATTTTTTTTTGCATCATCGTATGGAAAATGTTCTACATCTGCTTCTTCATCAGCTATTCTCATTAGGTTGCTCAAATGCGTGTTTGTTTCGTTTTGATCGTTTCCAGGGGTGAAAGCGAGACGGAAAAGAGGAAAGGCTGGTAGTAAAACCATTTCAGTTATAGCTAGTTTTGGGGAGGAGTTTACTTATTCTTTTTTTAAATTTTTCAACAATATCTACTTTATCTTGGAAAATAAGTAGTTTTATATATATGCCAGAATTATAAAAGAAATCTTGATAGTTACAGATATTTCATTTTTTCCGAAAAAAATGCTGGAATGAAATGTTTTACGTACCAGGTTTTTCTCTTTTCCGTCCTGCTATATAAGGGCTTTCACCCATGATCGTTTCTACCCACATTTGTTTCATTTTCATTTGTCAGTTTCGAAGTAGAAGATATTGCCTTAACAAGGTATTTGTCCATCTTACATTAATGCGCAAAAAATTTGAACTTCTTACATGGAGAAACATTATCTACGGTAAACACGTGGTTGCAGAGAAATGCGTTCTGAAAGAGGTTCCGTGGTTCCGAGGGATGGTGTTCTTAAAGGTTCTGAACAATACTGGTAAATAGGGAAGCTAGATAATGGGGCAGATGTTGAAAATAATGAAAGATCCAGGAAGAAAAGTGAAACGGATTTCATTCTAAATGGCGCAAAGAGAAATTTTTTTCAAAATGCAAGAAATTCGCAAATTTTGAAATTGGCTTATAGAATGCGCGAATTTCTCGCGGTAATAATCTTTTAATGCGAGAAAAGACAAAAACATGCGAGATTCTCGCATTCTCGCGCTGTAGTGAAAACACTGATATTAGTCTAAATGCGCACGTGTTTAAGATAAAAAATTTCATTTCTAAAAGGAAAATGTGGTGTAGCTAATCTCTTGCATGATAAATAAATAAAAATATCAGAATTTAATTTTATACACTTTTCTAGATAGACTTGACTAAATACTGAATGTAAGATTTTCTCCCTTTTGAGCATTACAGTGCTACTAATTTTGCAATCTAAATATTGTCTAACTTTTTTTCAAAAAATCTTTTTTTTATACAAATCTTTTACTATTTTTAATCTTGAAAAAAAAGGATTTGAAAAAAAAAAAACTCCTTCATTAACATCCAATTTAATCGGGAAATATTTTTCAAATTTTAAGATAGGTGCTCTAGTTTTTGAGAAATATGAGCATACTTTTTCTTTACCCTTCTTGAAAATCAGTTTTCAAAGGCTATATTTTAAAATTTTTAGTTGAGCTAATTTTTTTCTTACTGCTTATATATTTAAAATTTGAATGAGTAATTGCTTTATCAAAAAATATTTGGTTTATAATTATTTCTTACTAAAATTGCGCTATAAAAATAAAATAAAAAACTACCCCACACCTCCCTTTTAAAACTTGTGTAAATCTCTAATGCATTTGAAGAATAAGAAACCATAACCATAAAAAGAAGTTGTTTGTTGAAGAATTAAAAATTGTCAGAGAATGCAATAAATTAGTTAGTGTATTGATGGCTCTGATATTTAGGATGAACACTGGAATTGCATTCTATCAATCTTAAAAAGTGTGGTAAAAATGTCCCAAAAAAGTAAAACTCCTTATCAAAAGGTAATTCTACTTTTTTGTATATGTTGTCCAGATCAATTAAAGCAGCAAAGCCAAATTCGCTGAAACAAAAGCCCTTTGATGTTCAATTTACATGTTTGGTTACTTGATTCTGTTAATATTATACATAGAATTTTCATCAACAAAAATGATTATGAACTTTTGAACATTTTTACAATTATGTTTAAAATAGGATAGAAATTACAAGAACAGAAGGGGGGGGGATTTTCCTAATCAACTTTCTAAGTTATCCTTTCTTTTATTTATTAATTTGTTGTTTTTTCCCAGAATTAATTGAGTAATTATGCAAAATAATCATTGAGGCAATAACATTATATATCAAATTACTTTTTCATTATATTACATTATATATTACATATACATTTACTTTAACATTATATATCAATTTACTTTTAGGTATGGTGATTAGTTTATCACAACAGATACTTCCTAATGGAATTATGAGAGGATTAACTGGTGTTGACATTTCTTTAAGTGATATTGCTGAAGAAATCTCTTATTTCCAAAATTCAGACACATTTTATGTGTTTCTTCTGGATGAATCTGGTGAGATTAACTTTTAGCTATCAATTGATAATTGCTAAATAAATTATTTTTCAGTACATCAATCAGTTGGGTTTATTTTTTAATTTTCATCATTTTTTCAAGTTTTTTTTTTCTCTTTTAGTTACAAAAGTTGTAAATTTTAAGATGTTTTAATATTGTATTTCCAAGCTTATTGGGATCAATTAATGAAAGGAACTGTGAAGGAAAATGTGGTTAGAAATTTCATTTTAATGTTAATAGGCTAAGGTAGTTACTGCTAATTGTAGCAAATTTTGAATCTATATTCAAAATGGTTTCAACAGTCTCAATATAATGCACTAAACCCTGAATAGCATGCTTTTTAGTGTTAACTTTTTATTTGTAAAAGTTCATAAAAACTTGAAATGCAATGCAAAATGTTTCTAGAAAATATTTAAATTTAATATTTAGTACGTGTTGCCATTGGAACAATTTTTTAACATTAAAAAAAAAAAGAAAGAAGGAAAACATTTTTCTGTTTATATAAAAAATAATCCATCTGTTTATTGATGCATTTTTTAGCATTTTTCCTTTTAAAAAATATTGGGTCTCTAATGGGCTATATATGGTAAAGTAAAGCATTCCTGCAACAGCCCCTTGTGGGCCAACAAGTTCTTGGAGGTTAAGGCTCCACAATTCTGTGGCCAACAGCATGATTATGGCAATATGGTCAGCATTGCACATGCCATTCCAAAACAAGCTGGTCTGATGCAGGTTGGGCTTCAAGCTGTCAGTGGGGATTAAACCCCAGCTCTTCACAATGACAGTTTAGCCTTAACCACTTGGTCATAGTGGGTCAAGTGGCCAAGGTAGTTTCACCTAATAAATCTGTTTCTACGTAATTGTGTGTTGTGTGTTTTACTCTTCAAATTGTGTTATCTGTTCTTAAATTTTCTGAAGATTATACCTAAAAAATAAATAAAAGATCTTTCCTATTTTCCCTATTTTTCACGCTTGGCTTTAGCTAACTCTATTTTTTATTTTCTATGTATATATTAGATAGGCTAGCTCGATTTTTTTTTTTATTTGACTATGTCTATATAGCTATTTTTAAATTAATTCATTGAACTTTTCATTTCTTCAAGTTAAATATTTCATTTTATTAATTTTAAAAAAATTTTCAGCTTCTGAATAAAAAAAGGCATCAATTTTTAGATGTTATGTTGGAAAAAAGCTGTATTGAGAACTTTGTAGCCTTTATTGAACATAGAATATCTTATAGTTTAATTATGTCCCTAGTATAAAATATTTGTGGCAAACAAAAATATTTAACTAAAAACCTGTCTATCTTGTATTATATAAATACATAACTTTATATTGATCAAATATTTTGTTCTGTTTAATCACTTCCTGATTTGAACCATTATGTTAGCTTTTTTTTCTGCAATAAAATAAAAATATTTTTTATATAATTTTGAAATTATATAATTTGGATCAATTAGTGAAAATACAATTTCATTTATAAGGCTTTTTATTTTTTAAATCAAAATATTGAGTGAGCAATAATATTTTATTTGCTGCAAGTGCTGCAAAATGTAAAAATAATTTCACCTTAAAAATACTATTTTTTGTGTTTTATTAATGAAGTCTTTGTTATTTTTTAAATTAGAACTCAAATTCTTTTTTTCGCTGAGGGCCATTCACTAATTTATGTATATAATATGATTTTATGTTTCTTTTCTTCCTATTTCACTCATGTCTTTATCAAAAATAAGATTTAAAGTAATAATGAAAACAGAAATTTTTGACATTAAAGAAGTGTTAACCATTAAAAAAAAAATCCAGTTTCTTTTCTGCATTATTTCTCTCATTATTATTTCAGTTTATTATTATCTATTTATCTTTAAAATATTTAAGTATGAACTATTATAGGTTTCCCCCTCCTTTATTTATTAAAGCATGGTACTTTTTACAGAAAATTAGGCAACATAACTAATTAACCTGAGTTTTTTAATTCAAGTACCTGGAATTTTTGCATTCTCAATAATCTTGATGATAATTAGTATTTATTTGAAGTTTTTTAGTTTCTTTAAAAGCTCAAGATTTTTTTATTACTTCAGAAAGAATACATTTCTTGTTCTCACAACTTGAAATCTGGAGCATAGCAAATTATCGTAATTAATTTTTACATTGCTTTTTCAATTTGACAGTTATTGAAAAACAAATTATTTAAATTGCTAGTTTTAATTAATTTAAGTTCTTGCCATAGTAATACGCATTGAATTTATTTTTTTATTATATGAATATGATAGGGTTTTTTTTTTTTTGCATTAAATATAATTTATCTTTTTATTCAGTATGAATTTTGTTAAAATTTTGCTGCCTTAACTAAAAAGTTTATGTAAATTGACCTGGTAAACCTGGAAAAATCTGGGAATCCTGATCCTGTATTTTTTTTTCTCTATAAGAGAAATACAGTTGGGTTCAACTCAGCCAAGCCGAGTAAAAATGCATGTAATATAATGTAAAAAAATTAAATTCTCTACATAATGAGTTTTTAAATAATGCAAAAATGTTTTTTGTGCTATAAACCTTTTTATAAAATATTGAAGTTCTCCATTGAATTATTTCTTTGCATGGTGAAACAGTATTGTTTTAAATCTTTAAGTTAAATTCTCTAATTGATTTAAAATGTGTCAGTGAAATATTTGATTTAATGCTTTTTCTCAATACCCTCAGGTGTTGCAATTGCACATCCATCATTTAGCCACCCAACCTATGCAAGTTGGCATCATATTCACACTTATATTTGGCACCTGGAAGACAAGAATGGATTCGAAATAAACTATAATGCTATTTTAAGGTAAATTACTGAATTTTGAAAATATTTTAAAAGTCATTAAAGTTACCTTTATTTCATTCTTTACAAATTACTTGCAGAGACTGTTAATTTGTTTTTAATAGTCATTGTGACCAGAAACAAGATCTTTGTGTTGATTTTTTCTATCACAATGGATTACAATTTGAATCTAGTTACAGAGCTCCATCTATCAAACTATTATTGGTTAGACAAAACCCCAACTGTATAAAGTTTATTAAAAAATAAGCAAAAAAAGTCTTAAATTATTTTAAAAAATTTTAATTTGAACCATGAAATTGATTTTCATTGTTTTATCAATAATAGCATTAAAATTAGACTTTATGTTAGACAGTTGCATGCATAGCTTTTGAGCAGCATTAAATCTTATTCTGAATTAGTTTTTGGTGCATGCATAATCTCAAAAGGAATTAAATGAGCTAATTTATGGTTTTCATAAAAATAAAGACAAAAAAGAGCTTTTATAAAGGTTGAAAATAGTTATCAGAAAAGCACATTTCTTTATTATTGAAACTGTTTTTAATCTAAAAGTTGGATGGAAAATACCACTGCAATTTTTTATAACTGCACATCTTCAGGCATGCCAATTGCTTCGCTTTCAGCAGAGTTTCCCCATTTTTAACATTTGAACACTGCACAGCTTTCATAATACTCTGCTTTTTCACATGCAAATCCATGCAAAAATCAAGATCTCATTCTTCCGTTTTGTGAAGTTACTGCATTTGCTTGGGTAACAGTAGGAATGCAATGCGTCATGTCTTTGGAGTAGATGCCTTAATTCTCAACACACTAGTCAGGGGTTCCCCCACTGGTCAGGGAATTTCATTTTTACTCCAAAAATCCGGGAAAGTTGCAATTTTTTTACAAAAACCTGGAATAATCCTATACCATACCTGGAAAATAACTAGTCTTAAAATTGTCAGTAACTGTAATCAATTATTGAGATTCGAGTTAAATAGTTCTAACATCCATTACAATTATTTGTTGTAAAAATTTCACATTTTTAGTCAAACTGAAATGTTCCCTTCCTCATTAAATGATATCTTTTTACATAAAAAATCTAATATTTCACATTACAAATAAAAGAATTAAAGTTTTCTGTTGAAAATATGGTCTCAATTTTCCTTGAAGTTTATACCTGGAAAAGTCAAGAGTTTTTTTTTTTTTTTTTTCTGAAATTGAGTGGGAACTCTGTAGTCAGAATGTAATTTGGGCATTGTGATCAGAGCAACTGAGGCTGAAAAAATGTAGCACTTGCAAAGTTTATTTCTATCAAACATTGTTCTCATCGCTGGCTGGTTAACTGTAAAGCGTATTTTGAAGTTTAAAAAACTACTTAATGCCATTTAAAAGAATCTATTTTCAAAGATGATTATATAAAAGAATTTCCTGTTCTAAAATGCTCAAAAACGTCTGAGAATTATGGATATTGTGTTATGCTTATTCTACTTTTGCAAAGGGTGAACCGTGTGATTGTAGATGTTGTGTGGATTGTGAAGAGCATAAAAAAATAAAAATACTGAGAAATGGGCTTTAAGCCAGAAAACTACTGCATTATTTTCTTCTTCATCAGATGATTTTTGAGTTATTCGGGCTAAGACATGGCCCGATTTGCTAATTTCGTTTTGGAACATAATGCTGTCTCTGATCATGTGCGACCTTTATCTAGGAAAATTATTTTTTTATGAGGATTTGGGTATAGTTGCTAAATATAGCTGAGCAAGAACGACTGCTGTTATTTATTGTTCAACAATAAATATTAACAATGAGCTAATGGCTATTTTTAAATTTTTTTCCGCTTGTTTCTGATGCCAGTGATTCTCATTCTCGAGTTAAGATATTCCTCTAATTGTAAGCATTATCGATGATGATAGAATAACTCCATGACTGTGAAGTTTGTCAAAGTGTGATAGTGATGGTACGAGACAAAATATGTTTCACCTGCTTAATGAGGAACTTGCAAAATGATATATTCCTTGAGCATTTTCATATGTAATGCTTAATCTATGGTTGGAAAGTATAAAGGACTTTTTATTAGAAGCACAATGTTTTTATTGAAAAGAATTCAAAAATGATTGCATGTCAATGCTTTTGTTATTTGTTACATTTAACTGCAAAAAGAAGGGAGCTACAAATGAATGTTGAATATTTTTTTATTGTTGTATTTTATTATTTAAAAAAAGAAAGCCTGCCAGAGCTTTTGTGAGCATGTGATACTAAAATATGTGACCACAAAATATCTGTGTTTGCTCAATGTTATTGAAAGATTTCTAGAACACTAGGACTGTCTTTCTGTTTTTTTTTAAGGGAAAATGGTTCAAATCTGATAAATGTGAAAGGATCTGAGAACAAAACTTTATCTTTTGTTCTTGCAAGCTGTTTTATTGCTTTTCTGTGAACATTTTTCTGCAAACTGAAGAACCATTGTCTTCGGAGAGATTTGGAAATGCTTTTAACTAAGTTAATTGCACGCTATATATTACCACTTTCGGTTGATGGAGCAAAAAGTATTCTCAATTTGGAATTTTGCAATGGAGAGGAAAAAAAACAAACAAAAAAGTTGAATGAAGCAAGACAAGGAAATTTCTTTAACTGAAGATGCTGTGTTTGCATTTTATCAAAGTTTCAGACATTTTATTCTCAATCATTCAAATACATCACAGAAAAATTTCCACTTGAAGATTATTGTATACTGAAGTTGCTGATATCAATATGATGCTTGAAGGTTATTTTGTTGATCTCTTTTATGAAGATTTTACTGACTTACAAAAAAGTGAACAAAGAATTGCACTCTATCAAGTCAATAACTTCAGTGTGGATATTGTAAAATGTAATAAACCTACTGAAGTTTAAACTATGATAGTGTCATGCTAATATATGTGTAACATATTTCCTAACATTAAAAACTAAATGATTAACTTATTTAAATCTTTTTAATACCACAATTGAGTGTAGAATTAAATCTATTTTTAGAGATTCCCTTTACATCTGCCTGCTTCGAAAACCGTTATATGGTTGCTTATGTTTTGAATTCATTAAAATTCGTTATTATTTCTCACACTTTCTCCACCAACACATTTGATTGCCTAAGAAAAAGAGCGATAAATTTTATCAATTAATAGCTGATACATGGATTCATTAACTTTCCTTGGCAAACTATACTAATGTATACCTGACATTCATATTTTTAATTGCTTGATGGACGTGGGGTTTAATACTGAAGCATGGTGCGTAGCGCTTTTAAAAAGTGCTTACTTTTGACTTTCGTTTTTTAAAAGCCCTTTAAGGTGCTTTTTTCATTGAGTGTTTTTAAAAAGTGCTTAATTTTTCCTTTTCGAAAATGATATTTTTTTTCTTTACCATGTCGATTTTCTCCACATATTAAGCAAAGACATGCTTTTCACATTGTTCAATTCAAAGTTTTCACAATTCATTCAATTTCAATATATTTGGGTGTCCCATTGGTCCATAGCACATGAAAGCGTCAATCATTTTACATGTTTGATGAAATCCTTGAAAGTCCTTATGTGCATCTACTAAGCAGGGAGGTTTGGCGAGATTCTTGCACCCTCATGTAAACTCTGTTGCATTTTGCGAGATATTCACAATTTCAGGCTTCATTTTCCACCGTCTGATGTCGAACCGGAAAACCTTTTCATCTTTTTATAATGGCTAATATAAACAAGAAAACAGTTCTTAGTCAGACACTGGTTATTTTATTATGATCGGGTAAAGTCTTTTAAAAATTATTTTGCATTTTATTAATGTATATAGTGCTTAAAAATATTTTTTGAGTGCTTAAAAAGTACTTAAAAGGTGCTTATTTTTTGTTGAAAGATTTGGCTACGCACCCTGAGATTCTTCCTGGCCATTTTTATTATTTATCTCATCTTCTTAAAAGCAATTAATGAAATTTTGATAAATAATTGCTCATCACTTTGGACAAGTTAATAATCGGACAAATCGATAATAATAAATTCCTAAAATGATTCAAACACTCACCAATTCTTTTTAAACTAGTAATAATTATCATCTTCAGTATTCTACTAATATTGCTTTCCTTCAACTACATCATACTACTTCAATCATCAAATTTTTATCATAAGTTTTTTATACCTTAAAAATTACTTTCCCCATAGATAGGGAAAGTCAAAGATCAGAAAGTTTGTTTTAAGTACAACACTCTGAAAATTGTTCTAATGAAGATATTTCTGATCCCACACAGCAATGTTTCTAGTGAAAAGCTATTTAGTCTTTTGCAGTAGAATTAACTTGAATTCTGGGCCAAAGTCGTGGCATTATAAATACAGATAATGTGTGATGCTCTTTTAATTTTTATTTATAAGAGCACATCTTTAAAATTCATATTTTAATTGCACTTTAATACAATATTTATGAAATATTGTATTAATAAATATTTCATATATCCACCAATGCTTTATTGTTCCTTGTTATGTAATGTATATTATAAAGAGTATTTAATGCTGCAAAATGGTTGATCATTGACTATGATAAAGTGGTCTTCTTCAGCTTACCTGAACATTGACATCCCTGCATCTTTTTCATAATTTATTCAATATATTGTAATTGGATAAATATTTATTGTTTCACAGTTGTTTTTGTTAAATAATTTCATAAAAGTTACTAAAATGTTCTAAAATAAAAAATAAAAATTTACTAAAATAAAAAATAAATATATCAACAGTTAGGTATAAATACAATTACAGGATTCCAAAATCATTACTGGTTTAAAAAAAATACCAATTTTTGGACCCTGTGACTCTTCAATGGACTACGGAGCATCCTTTGGGTACCACGGTTCTGTCACATTCAAAAGTAGAAGTCACAGTCATTTTTTGGAAATTATCTCTCTACGCTGAAAAACAATTAATTAAGTTGTATTATTTGCAGTAATAATTCTTGTATTTGTGCAAGTAAAAGCAAGAAGTTTTTAGGAAGCATTATATTAATCGCTTATTTCTTCTATTCAGAGAACCTAGTGGGAAACAAGTTGTGTCCTTCAATCCACCTAAAAAGGTTATGATAAAAGATGGTTCTTTGGTTGAGAAAGTTGCAATATTTAGCTGGAAAAAGGTAAGAGTGTTTCATTAATAAATTTTAATAAAATCCCCTATATATTATATTTTAATAAAATTATCTCTAAACTAAGATTTGGTAAAATAATTATAGTTGTTAATATTAAAGGTGCTCATTAACATTATTCAAAACTTATTTTTATCACTAACTAAAATTGCTAAAAATCATTTCATAAAACCATGTTATTCTATTATATCTGATCTAAGAGTCAGGCACTAAATATTTCAAACAATAAAGCAGATTTTTGTCTACATGCACTTGAAGTTTGTGTTAACATCTTAAAGTTAATACTGTTTAACTAATGAGACAATAACAATTTTATATTTCAAAATGTTTAAGAATTTTAAACTATTTGGTTTTTCCAAAATGGCTGATGAATCCCTGAAAAGCTCTGGCAGCTGCCTAAAGACTCTCGGAAGCTCAGTTTCGTAACTAATTATCTTGTGTGTATTTATTTACAGAAATTCATTGCTTATAAATGTTCGTTTTTATTCATATCTACTAGTTAAAATTTTTCTTAACTCATATATAGTAAAGGTTTTAAATTTCAGAGTGGTTAGAAAAGTGTTTAGTGATTTGTCGTCTACTTCTGTAAGTAATTATCTGCTACTTCAACTAATAATACGTTTAAAAACATGTGTAAAAAATTGTCTGATATGCCTATTTAAGAGGAAAATAGTTGATAAAATATAAAAATCAGAATAATTTCTTCAAATACTAATTACCAGTTCTTACTTTAAAAGCACTATCTTTGTTTATCAGAACAAAGCTACTACCCCAGCTGTTAATTTGTTTACTTTTTTTTTAAAATTTAGTTAATGTGTTCTTTTTCTTTAGATTGAAAGATCACCTTATATTGTGGTTGTGGTATCCTTTGAACCAACTCCTCCTCAGAAGACTTTAAAAAATAACATCATTTCAGACTCTGTCAACTTTTCATATCACCGTATCGATATTCTTCCCACCTCCAACACATGTAGACATATGAAACAATTATCTTCTCTAGGTGAGCAATTAATCTTTTTAATGTTTGAATGCACATTTAATGTTTTATATTGCCCCCCCCCCCCAAAAAAAATCAAATACTGTTTTTTTTTTTTATATTAAAAAACAAGTGAATCCAAGTAAATAATAGGTAATCTAAAAAATCTGTGCAAATTTCACTTGAATATAAAGCATGCTATTGTGTTTTTAAAGAAAAAGTAAGCAAATTATTGTAATAATGCACTAAAAATATCAAAACAAAGGAAAATAAACAAAAAGGTTAAGATTTTTTTGTAAGGCTATTTGAACATTTAAATACTGAAAGATTAAAACTAACTCATTAGTCTATTGGATGTTAGAAAAATTACACTACATTCTTCTTCAGTAAGCTTTAGTCAATTTAATATGTATTGGAGATTTTTAAAATGAAGAGGCATTGGGGCAAAAAAAATTTTTAAAAACTAAATATTCCAAGTTACTACCTATAAAATTTTTAGCTTCAATTAGAATGTTTCTTGCGAATGAAACTTTGTGACCCATTTTTCGATCAAGTTCAAGCAACCATTCAGTTATTAAATCTGGAGTCACCCATGCTGATCTATTTGCTTTCCTTTTTATTCCCAGCCTCAATAAATTTATTCCTTCAAAACACCTTTTTCTATAAAGTAAAGTCATTTACCTTACTTTACATTTTTCTTCTTCTAAGCATGTAGTTTTCTCCAAAAATGGTCAATAAAAAAAAAGACATCAGCATTAATATGTCTTCAGGTGCCTCAAATAAAGAAGGTAGTTTCTCCAACTCTTCTTCAACCGTGCCAGCATCCGCAGAAGCAGACTTTGAATTTATTGACTTCCATTTCTCACTAGTTAGCAGCATTAAATCCTGTGCCTCTTTCAGGACTTCACTAGAATTCGGAATCTTACTTTAAGTAGTTTATTCCTAATTTCTCAACGACCTCTGTAGCCTTTTCTTGTAACATAGGATCTGATACTGAATGTTTGTTCTTCTAACTTGAGGAAACCCTTTTTAAAAACAAATTGGTAAATCCAGATTTTCAGAATAAGTTCTAATTTGTTTCCATTTTTGCATCTCACTTTCATTAGTTTTTCTGTAAAGTGTTCGACCAATGTTTGATGTTTGTAATACTCTAAAACTTCAATTTTTTTCTTTCTGAGTTAAAGCATTGAGAGACATTGTTGAATGAAAAGAGATTTTCTCAAGAATAAGGATCTTTTGCTTTTTCTGTCTCAAATAATTTCAGATGAAGATGCAACGAAATGAAAATGTTTTTCCTAATTAAACAGATATTGAAGTTAGCCATATGATACTGAATAGACACTTGTATTCCTACATCCCAGTCAGTTCCATTCAATAGTTTTACTCCCCCTTAACATCTCCTCATTGCTTAATAATAAACCTGGCAATGCCTCCTTGATACATAGACATTACCTACCTGTAAGACGCTTATTGAGTTGTTGCATTCACAATTAAACTCAGTCTAAATGTTATATGAATATCTTGTTTTAGTGGATTTCCATTCTTTTTTTAATCCAGTTCCATTGATCAAACTAATTAAATTGAATCATTAAAAGGAAATTTCAGTGGGGTATCGAGATAATTTAATGTGTCATTTCAACTCGCGGGGTCTCATAATTCAACTATGGGGTCTAACTATCATCCCAATGAAAAGTCCAAAAGATACTACTGTTCAAAATATTTCACATGCACAGCACCATTTTTTTCTTTCTTGATAAAGGTGACAGGGGAATAATTAGTTGTTTAGTTCTGAATATTTTTTTTTTTTTTTTTTTTTTTGGAATTGAAAGTAATAATTTTTTTTTTTTTAAAGTGGTGTCCAGTTTAAAGAGTTTGAAAGTAATGTTTGAGGGCATGTTATAGGAGTGGCACATAATTGTTTTTCTAAAGGAGATTCACTAGGAATGAAAAGAAACTTCTTTTCATTAGGTTAACCGATGTTTTTCATTTGCCAATCTGACCATTCATTGTATTAAATTTAGGTACTATGGGAGCTTTCTTATCTGCATCATGCTTCATCTCACCCTATAACTATTTGACTGAAGATGAAAGCTTGCTAAAAATATTTAGCTACATGGCATATTTCAAAGATCCTGATCGTAACCTTCCAAATCCTGGATTTAAGGTAATATTTTATGTTTTTGATTTTTAAATATGAAAAGCTCTTTTGAAATCTATTACCTGTAGTGTTTCATATAAATTTAATTTTCAAAGTCGGACTTCACTTGTTTGGTCTAAGCATGCAATGATTTCATATGCATAGTTATAGTTTTATAAAGAACTATTACATGCTAAACAGTCCTGCTAATAAAAAATAGTTTTTCTTATGTTAATAGATGTTAGTATTTTAATTAACGAAATTGTTTATTTTATGAAGTTAAAAAATGCTTAGGGTTTCTTACATGTTTAGTTTTAAATAGAATTTTCAAAGTTATATTTTTGAACGATTCTATCTAAAACTTACATTTGTAGATGTTCCAGCACACTTCTTCAGAAAAACTCTATGGGTTTATATATAATAGAAAAATATAAATGTAGGTATGTGAAGTCCATCAGCATGCATATAGACCTTCCATATCAGATTTGAGTTTATCTGAAAACTTTTAGAAAGGAATTGTTTGTAAGATCTATTATTTCATACATTTAAAAGGAAGATAATTACTTTGCTTGCAGATTGATAGACTCAATGACTCATCATAAATACATGAAAATGGTAGACTCTCGTAAATATCTTTTCATGTATCCTGAACTGAGGATATCAATTTTAAAAAGTGTTTTTTGGGCTAAATTGGATGTTATTTTTTGAGGGAGAGAAGGCGCAAACACGTCTTAAAGACTTGAAGATCATGAAATAATTTTGTTACTAAATTTGTAACAGAGTAACTTTAAATTTATTTTCAAAAGCTAACCAATAAATAAAATCAATATACAGCGTCTTATAATTTTTATTAAATAAGAACTAGCTGAGAAATATTCTGACTTTAGTAAATTAATTCGATTTTATTTAAACTCTGTTATATAGATAATCTGAAATATATTTTGTTGGTTAGACAACCCTACTCACTTATGAAATTGATATCATATCTATAAAATGATAAATAATTTAACCCTTGAAATTGCAAAGAGAAAAAGGAAAGGAAAAACAAGCATTTATTAAATAATTATCAAATTTTGTATAAATGCCTACATAGGGAAATAAACGTTATAATCTACATACAAAATTTTCATTGCGCCTTGGACCTAATTGTACTGCTGGAACGTTTAAATTGTTCTAAGTTGCATGTCACAAACTTAGGTTCTTTGGGCTGTAAATTAGCAAAACGTGGAATAATTTTTTTGGTTAAATTTTGTATCTATGATGATTATTTTGCATAATCGGTATGTTATTTATAAAATAGGGATAATTTGTAAACATAATTCCTGTTTTGAAATTCACTTCGCTTTTTTTAAATTTATTTCCTTAAAAATTATTTTCGGAATGGAATTACTCTTTTTATTTCCACTTTCTTTTCAATAGCATTAAACAGAAATCAGGCTTTAATTAAGCCCAGCTGTTAATTAAGTTATTTATTTAAAAGCTTTTTTGAAATGTAATCAAGTAATTTGAATCAATGCGCTGAATGTATTTAAACTGTTTTTCTTTTTTTTTTCAGCCTGGTGTAAGAAGTGAAATTCTTGCTTTAACTCAGATTACACCAGCCTGGCAAGATGCTTTACATCATGATGAGTTTTCAGATTATATTGTGCGAAGGTAATTTTGTTTTGTTTTGCATGGTTCAATCTATAATCTAATTGTACTATTTATAGCTTTTTAAATAATGTTAATGTTGCTAAAGCAGTTATTAAATATAAAAAAAAATAATTATAATAATATTTGAAATTTAAATATTTGACGAAAATTTTTTTAAAAAAAACTGTCATGGTTCTGCATGGTAGCTCATGTAGCAGGTTCAAAGCTCTTAGTTTCATCTACTGCAAAATCAACTCAAGTGTTATTAGTAGAGCCCGGATTTTGATGACCTAAAAAATCTCAACTAATGCCCTTAAAAAGGGCAAAAAATGCCCTTAAAAATGCAAAAATTGCGCAAAAAATGCCTTAAATAAAGTAAAAATATTGAATTAAAAAAATGTTTTGCTCTTTAAAATTATTATGAGTCATTTAAAAAATATAAAACAATGCAATACTTGTTCTACACTCATTAAAGTTTGAAAAATATGTTTTATATCCTTAAATAACAAAAAAAGGAAAATATATTGACATCAAAATATTTTTATTTTGTATAGAAACTTTAATGGATATAACAACTTCCATCTCATAATATTTCTAAATATCAGAATTACATTGGATTATTAAATGTTTTTCGATAATTTGAAATGTAAACGAGCGTCTCTTGTCTGAAAGTAAATTTTCATTCCTGCAGAAGCTTCTTTCAATGTCTACTGATGTTATAGGCATGTACTTGAAGAAGACGGTCTCTCTTACTGACAATTCTTCTTCAATTTGAAAAGATTTTGCTTCACTTGTTAATATCCTATAGATTTTCTTCATTGTTTGGAAGCCAGTGTAATAATGAAAATTGATAAAAAATAATAAAAATTGGAAAAATTAACAAAAAACTTTAAAAAATGCATTAAAATGCAAAATACGCCCAAAAATGTAAAGAAAAATGCCTTATAAATCTAAAAAAAATGCTCTAAAAGACAAAAAATGTCCAAAAATGCAAAAAAATGCAAATGTCATCAAAATCCGGGCCTTAGTTATTAGTAATTCTGTGACTACTAAATGTATACAGCTTTAAAAAAATGAACTGTAAAATTTTTCAGAAGGCCCGTATGAGCAGTTCGCAAAAAATATAAAGAAAACATGCTAAATGACTTGTGATCAAAAGAATGGATTTTTACATACTTGATCTCAATCTAAATGATTTAAGGAATTGGCCCTAAATATGCTAATTAGTTCAGACAACTAAATAACTAATTAGTTCAGGCGATATTTTAAGTTACGTAATTGGATACAAAATCGCACTTCTACTTTCTCTGAATAAGCATATCTTCCCTTCGACCAATTATGATTCCTGACCTCGAAAATTTAGGGAATAGCTGCTATCTGAGAAATATAGTCCCAACAGTTTTGTCAGGAATGTGGTCGAAAGTTGAGACCCCTTAATGTTAATTTTACTCTTTGCTTATTTCACTAATATATCAAGAACTTTTTAAGTGAATTGAAAAATTTCTGTTCAAAATTAAATTTTGAAATTGGTTTGTCCAAAGATAATTCCTTGAAAAATATTATTTTTAATAATTATAATTTTTTATTATTTTATTTAATATTAGTTGAAAAAAATTTTATTGTAAGGTATAAAAATTCTTACATTATTTTAAAGAAAGTAATTTTTTATCACAAAATGCAAATTTCGAACAAAATAGGTCGAAGAGTTCCGAAGAAATCGAATTTTAAAGGCTGTTTTAACTGATTATTCTTAATCAGTATAGGAACAAAAAATTTCTTAATGCCATCCTTTTTTCAGTATTGTTTTTTTATTTTTGTTATGCACCTTTTAACGTCGTAAGTCAGTACGAGACCCTACAATATGTCCAAGTTCACATACAGCAAGTGTTTCACTACTGAAAAGGAGCAAATTTTTTAAACAAATAAAACCTTTCTCCTACATTACAATTTTTTTTCCTCTCTCTCTACAGAGGAATCTAACCTTGCACTTAATGAAATCTTAAATACGCTTAATGGAAAAGTTAAATACTGCTGTGAGTATTCTATTGCAGCTCTTGTTCTATAAAATATTGTAAGTTTAACTATTATTTTGTACTTAGAATGATTGTTAAAGGAACTCAACATTGTATGTCATTTTGGTTTTTTTACAGGCATTTTCTTTTATTGTAATCGAGATAATCCTACATATACAATTTTTTTATTTTTTAAAAGCTGAGTGTCAATTTTTTTTTTTCATCAATGTCTTCAATTTTGCATAATTATTGTATAAAATAAAATTTCCAAGCTTTCATTATCTAAAAATATTAAATTAAGTGTAGCACTTTATTTTCAGATTGCAGGCACTCTTTTTAATGATTATTGTTTTATTTTAATAAGTTTTGAACTTAGTCATTAAAAGGCTTGTATTGTTTTGGATATACACTTCAAAATTTTGGAATGCTTGTATCATCTTTTTATTTTATTTAATAATGATAACTTAATACTTCTAATAAATCCCCTGCCTAGGATAGTTCGAATTTAAAGACCGTTCACTAATTCATACATATAATCTTGTTTCAGTCTTTTAGTCATCTTATGAAAAAGTAACTCAGCAGTTTTCCTGACAATTTTTTTCTCTTGTCGATCAAATTGCAGTGAATACCATTGTTTTACATTTATTATATATTTCATTTCATTTCTTGCAAAATTAAAATTACTTAATTATATTAATTTATTATTGAAATTATTAATGTGATTGTTTAATTTCTTAGTTTTTTATTTTGATGATCTTTGCATGCAGGTTACAGTGTATAGAACAATTTTCTCATGATTTTTTTATTTTTGTGTACATTTATGCTTTACTATGTAAATTATATACAGTTTAATTTTGGCGTAATTTATTGTTGCATGAAAATAACTATGCTTATCAGTTTTCTTTTTAACTTATTTCAATCTATCTTTATATTGAGAAATTTATTTCTGAAATCAGTAAGTTTCAGGTTCCAGGATTTTTCACGTATGTAAGCCGAAATCACACCTTTTTTAAAAATCATTTCTGAACAACTTGTTCTTATCTTAATTTTTTATTTGAAAATGTTGTTTGTTGCCCATGATTTACTTTCTTTCCTGTTATGGAAAGTTAAAGAAATATGCCTACGAAACGAAATTTTTAAATCAGTGGATTACCAAATTTTTTTGCCTTTCATCATGCCTTAAAAATGATCTAGCATGTATGGGTTGTGCAAAAAATGCCCTAATTTTTCTTTTGAACTAAAACAAAACATAAATACACAAAAAGTAAAATTTACATTAAGTGGTCCAAACTTCTCACCGCTCTCCGGAACAAACTATTTGAACCATATGTGCCAGATTGCGGATAGCCTAAATGGATAGTCAATCTGGATTCAATTTCCAATTAGGATTTTCAGACTGACAATCCAAATTTGTCAAATATAAAGAGGCATGTTTATTGAAAGAGAATATCTATTTGTGTCTGTTTCCGTAAATTATAATATTGTCCGCACTAATAATTATATCCTCAAGCAAATAAAATTGAATCCTTGCACTTGAGAATCCGATGATTAAATCAAAAGTTATTCAGGATATTTTATTTATTTTCTGCACACTGTGCATTGATTGATTTAAAAGCACAAAATATATAGAAAGTTCTTTTTTTTATATTCTAATGCATAATACATGAAAAAAATAATAGCATCTGAATAATTTGAGAATTATGCTTTAAATAAAATTTAAAAAAAGGAAGGCTAGTGTTTACAGCATTTATGTTTTTAATATTTATTTTATTTTATTTGTATTTAAGTCTTCTAAAAATTATGATTGTTTGTTTTGTTTGTATTGTATTTTTCAGCTTAATATGTAGACAAATAGGAATAGGTGGACAGCATTCCACCCTAGAAAGAGGGCTCTGAGTTTAAAAAATCTTGGGAAATACTTTTATGTAAATGAAAAGAGTTGAGATTCAAAGCAATTTTATGTCCAGCCATTTAGTATTTAATAAAATGCTCAAAGTACTTGATGCATTTTTCAGAAATTTGAAAAATATTCATTAATTTTGGTTACAGATTAGCAATTGATACAAGTTTGTGGAATTAAATTTCAAAGAACATTTTTCTGGAGCTAGTAATTTGGTTTCAAAATCTCACTTATAAGTTATCATCAATCTATTTATTGTTACAAAAAAAAAAAAATTGTTTTTCCAAATCAAAGAATAAATAATAGTTAAATTTTAACAAAAAATCTTTTTTTTTTAAATGTATATATGAAGTGTCACTTTTCTTGTTTAAGATTTACTTTTTTTTATTGTAAAATTGAAAGATCATCAAAAATTGCACTATATATGTATATATATACATACAGTGAAACTCCGATTTTACGTTTACGAAAACGCACAAAGCAGGATAATGTAAAATCAGGGTAAAAAAATATTAACATATTTTTTAAAAATTGACACTCAAAAGATGGACTACTAAAAAAATTTTTTAATCTTTACACGTTTCCTGTTTTTTGATACTACTTCCACAATATCCCTCTCAATACTTATTATTGTTTGCAAATTTGTTTTATGGTTTACATTTATTTTATTACGTGACCAGCAGAAAGTTACATAAGAAACGGGAAACATACGAAATAGATTTCATAAAACCTGTGTACTACAATTTGTGTATGTATGTAATATTTATCTATCTAAATACATATTATTATTTATATATATACACACACACACACACACATATATATATATATATATATATATATATATATATATATATATATATATATATATATATATAATATTTATATACACATATGGGCATCTAATTATTAATGCATTTTTACCTAAATATGGTTTAAGCCGGTTTTTTGGTTTTTTACTCTGCAGGAAACCCATAAAATATTCTCAGTTACTCTTTTACTTCGGTAATTCTTTTTTACGTTTCTAATACATTATTTATTATTCTTTTTTGTAAATACCTTTTTTTTAAACACAGTTGAATGTGGTATAAAATGTAAATATAAAAATCCAAATTTGTTCAAAAATTAAATTTTTAACCATATTGCTGCTCTTAATGTGAAAACTATTTGCGCCAATCAAATAGACCAAATTTTGAAAACCAAATTTACTTGCTTCAAAATACATTTTTTCTTCTCCATAATGGTACTCTTGCTGTTCAAATAATAAGTAATTGTATTCAATAATATTCATCATATAGCAACAAAATGTGCATTGGTTTTTAAAACAGGTAATGTAAAACTTAATTTCAGACTATTTCAATTAAAAAAAAATATCAGGAATTCTGTAATAATATCAAAGTAAAAAATAATGATTTAAAAAAATTAAATTTGATATGGAGATTAAATATTAAATGTATTAAGTTTCCAAATCTTTATTAAATTACATTTTATAAAACGCAATCTAAGTTTAAATTTAATTTATATAGTTTTGTAATTAATAATTGACACATTTTTAAAAATAAGGACAAAATTGATTCTCTGTTTTGGTTGTCCTAAGCTGGTTTTGTATAGGATATAGGGTATTTATTGTCCAAAACATTTATCTTTTTTTCTAGCTTTAATGGATAATGTCTGTTTAAAGATGTTTCTTTAAGCTTGTATTAAAAATTTCAAATTATTCTACCATTTTAATAATATGCCATTTTTGCTTTCATTATGCAAAATATTTTTAAAAAATATAAATTATCTTAAGCATTTTTTATTTTAATGAAGTTATGTTAAAAAAAAAAAGCTATTGTAGTCAGTGAAGTGTGTCTTCAAGTTATTTTCTTTTCCATCTTAGATTTATCGCAACATCCTCAGGAGTGTTCCTGGTTTATCCTGCAACTTTAATAGATAAGTCCTTTGATCCAACAAGGCGTGACTGGTACATTAGGGCTTTAGAGCACCCTGGTAAAATTATTCTCACTTCTCCATATTTGGATGTTGGTGGAGCCGGGTACATCATAACTCTGAGTCTCACAATTTTCGAAGGAAAGTAAGTGACACTCTTTTCTTAAGCATTAATATTAAATTGTGGTTCAAAGCTTAGCGATTTGTTGAATAGGTTTACTAATAATACGATAACTTATTCTAATCGGATTATAAGTATTCAATATCTAAATGTTATTATAGTATGTAAAAGTTAGTTTACAATCAATGGATCCCGTCCCACGTCGATATCCACGGCAACGAGTTGGCTGACACTCTTGCAAAGAAGGGACTAGACCATCCAGTCCCTTCCACCTCAGAGCTTACATACCTTGAACTTTTTGCAAGACAAAAGGCCCAGAACAAACAAAAGTGGCTGCTTCCACCTATTCACTACTGGTATAAAGCAAAAAGACCAGGACTCTCTCTATCTCTTCCTGGTGACAGGCAAACCAACACCTGCTTATCCCGACTGGCCAGTGGACACCTGAAAAGTCTCACATTTTCTGCAAATCAAAAGATCTTTCCTCTTTGCCCTAAATGCCAACAAAACCCGGCATCACCTGAGCACATCTTGAACTGTTTAGGGCTGGCTGGAACGACATTCATTCCTCTCCCATTCTGGTTTCGGATTTTCTTAATCTCAACGGATTCATTGATCTGGTCTGACCCCGTCAGACCAGATGGGTATTAGCAACAACAACAATAGTTAGTTTTCCTTCTTTGATTGTCAATGTGTATAAAAATGTCATACTTCAGCATCATTACATTATTTAACAGTATACAATTTGTGGGCATTAATATTAATTATCTGTAATAAGTTAAACTTTTCCAGTTTTTTCTATTTATTGAATCAATTCAAATTTAATTTAAAGAAACCTGAGATAATCAAGACAATATATTTCTTTTAATTAAAAAATATTTCTAATTAATAGAATGATGGGGGAAAATGACTACTAGGCTGAATAAATATAAAATAGTAAAGATGTTTCTGTACTAATGGTTTAAAAAATAAGGAGCAAATTACATTTTTCTTAATAATTATATCTAACATAAGGGAGCTTTAAATTTAATAATATTGTTACTGCAGCATTAAAGAAATGAGAAGAAAAAAAAATACTTAAATATTTTAAATGAATTTTGAATATTTTTCCTTAAGCCTCTTTCTTTAATATAATTATGTTTCACACCAACAATGAAAATTTAGTGGTCCAATAAGACCCCCTAGGTATTCATTTAGTGTAGGGGTGCACAACCTGCAGCCCGCCATCTGTTGATGTGTGGTCTGCAAGAGCTTTTAAACACACTATATTTTCCTTTTTTTTAAAAAAAATTTGAATCAAAAGTTTGAGTTATGACTTTTTGATGTGCTCAATTTGCACAGACCTCTCTTTCAACAGTTATTGTTATGAAATTCCGTATGGCTTTAATAAATCCAATATTTTTAATACAATATTACGATGCACGAGTTTCGAATTTGAAATTTCAATGTAAAATTTTTGCACCAGACACTCTCAGTTATTTAATTTGAATTGATATCAGGGACTTTAATAATATTATAAATAAAAATATTAATAGTAGAACAATTAAATTTAGTACCAAATTTATTATTTTTTTAATGCATAGAATTCGATGCAAAAAAAAAAAACATTTTTTTTCTTACTATTTTGTTACATATTTCAAGATAAAAAATTTGTTGTTCATGCATATGATTTTAGCAACATTTTTAGAACACTTAGTGACAATTATAGCCATGTCACCATGCTGGTGTGAACCTTAAAGATATTATAAAAAAATGTAATTTGAAAATTTTACAATAAAAATATAAATATGCTGCATGTATACAAGTCAAATTTGTTTACATGAGTAACAGAAAATAATTCTTTGCTTGAACTAATAAAATAGAACTTGAAATTGCACTTCCTTCTAATTTATACTTTCGACTATAGCAAACATTAAATATTAAAAAAGTATGTAGGGAGAGTAGATATTGACAATGTCAACCTTCATCTATGAAAAGGTGCCCTAACATAGAATCGAGTTAACGTGTCATATACTAGTGAATTGGTATTGTATTTTTATAGTGGTAGACCCACTACAGTACTCCTCCACAAGAATCATAGCTGTGATAGAAATCGGTAAATGGATACCACTAGTTGATTCATTGCTGTTTTGTGAAAATCCGGGATAGTTGTATTAAGATCACCATACTTTTTGAGTGCTGATCATGAGAGCTATATTAACTTCACGGTTGTTGTTGCTCCTGCGATGCCTTAAGCCAGTGTTTCCCAAAGTGTGGTACGCGTACCCCCAGAGGTACGGGAACAGTTTAGCGGGGGTATGCGTTCTTATGCAAATATCCTACTACAAAAGAACATTTCAAAAAAATTTCATTTAAAAACAAAGCTAACAAAGCTCTCCATGAAAATTTATAATTAAGTATTTTTCTATTGGCTATTTTTTGCTGAGTTAACAGTTAATAATTAGTATTGTCAAAAGCCAGTTGTAATATTTAACTTTTGTGCAAATTTTTTTTATAGTAAAAAATACATAAATTTTTTTATTGGGGTACGCAGCATTACGAAAAATTTAGAAAGGGTACACAATGGGGAAACACTGCCTTAAGCAGTCGTGCGTACACGTTGTACGTTATGTGTGATCGAGACTGAATAGCAACAGCAAAAGGTGGATAATGCTGCAGTCACAGGTAGCAAGCCAACTGTTGAATGTGAACCATCCATCGAAATAGGCATGTTCTGATCGAAGTGGGTGTTACTATCAATACAGGCATGCTTATATCGAAGTGGGAGTTTCTGTCAAGGTAGGCGTGTTCACATCACTCCTGAAGGTCACCGATGTGGGGAGATAAATTGCATGTATTAAATTCTACATTTCAGATAGGTCAATCGTCAAAGATAAAGAAGGTGAAATGCGAAATGTAAACATATTTTTCATAACGTTATAACAACTAAATTAAAAACATCCAGGATTTTAATCAAACCTGTAGAACAAAAGAATCGACGTAAAGCAAAGCGCAAAAGAGAGAAAGAACAAAAATCTTACTTTGGTATATATACATTTCATTTAATTGAAATTCAGTTCAGTTCGTTATACTTCAGGAAAACGATTACAGAGAATACATTGAATATACTTAGAAGTTTACAAGTTCGCCAGGTCAATAACTTTGGTACTTGAATCTAGTATGTTGATTACTCCACAAGTAGGTAAAAGTAAAGTTTGAGAAACTCTTTTAAAAGATTGTGATTTAATTCATTTTAATTCCACAACATGAAACTAGTGATGCTCTATTTTATTTCAAACATTTTAAAGAAACATAATGATTTAATCTTAAATTTGCTTACATTGATATATTTCACGTGGTAGAAACCTAATTCTATGTATCCATTTAAAAATTGCAGATTTATATTTATTTAAAGCTGTTAAACACGAAACTGTAAAAAAATTATAGAAAGCTACATTGGTTTAAACCAGCCAACCCAAATTATTATAACTTACAAAAATTTTCTCTTTAACTATTGTGGTAATTAAAATAATTTAGTCCTAAAAACAGAACAAAAAAAGTCATAATTTTAAGGTTTGAAAATAGTATAATAACTTTAGGGGATAAGTATTACAAAGTAATTTTTGTACTTATTTGGTTATTACTTTAATTAAATCGTATTGTACTTTAATTAGACACTATTAAATAAAGAGCTGTAATTATATTTTCTCTGTAATAAATTTTTATTGAATATGGAATAAAAGTTCTGAGAGAATTTTATTAAACTATTAATTTATTTTAAAATAAGAAGAAAAAAAAATTTTTTTTTTTCTTTTTCCAGGTTGTATGGATAATTTTTATTTAAAAAATATTATTTTTCCTTTCTTTTTTATTCCTTTTTTTATTATTGTTGTAGTAACAATTCTTTTGATAGGCCTACTGCTCTGCATACTTCATCTGATAATGTTGTTGCTGTGATGGGATTGGATTTCTCTTTTGGTTACTTTTATAAGTTCCTTGTTGAAAAACTGCCAGTTTGCCAGCAGGACCATATGATGTAAGATCCATTTTATTAAATAGTTTAGACTTCCTTGCATTTATTTTTATGTGCAATATTTTGAAAGTAATATACTGTTTCAATACAAGCCCTGAAAATCGTTCAATAGCTTTTTTAGTTATAGTAATTCTAAAACTTGGTAATCACTTGATTTTATCTATATACATCAGAAACCTAATGCATATAAATATTTATTGTTGTGTAAATTGTTATAAAGCTAAATAATGAAATTAAAAGTTAAGTGAAGAAATAATAATAAACTATCAGTGCAAAGAAAGAAACATCAATCTAAATTATCTCTTGAAACAGCGTTAGTATTGCAGGGCTGATTGTGCTCCGGAAAAAATCCGGATTTCCGGACTTTTCGCTTACAGTGATCCAGAAGTTTCCGGAGATCAAAGGCCCAGACGTTTCAAAAAATCATTGATCACAGAAGTTTCTGGAAATCAAATTTTCAAAGGTGGAACTTAAAAACACAGTTTATTTTATTTGTTTGTAAGGGAGAGCCAGAGATACACTTTATAAGCTTATATTCATGATCAATATTCATTTTTTATCAGTAAATAGTTGTTATAATCATAAACTCAAGAAAGAAAGACATATTTGTAAATTTTATTAATTTCCAGGTCATCATAGGTATGTGTAAATGGTATAGGTATGTGTAAAATTTCAAAAATATTTTAAGTAAACTAAGAAATATTGAGAAAAAGGAAATAACCTTGCTTAAATTTTTTTTTTAATTTTTCAATTTAAACTTCTTTTTTTTTTAACTCAAGAAATTTTCCGGAATTTTGACTTGGGCTCACAATCACCCCTGGTATTGTACAATGGCACACTTTTAAGTTATTTCTGATATACAATATAAAAATATAATTTTTTAATATAATATAGTTTAAATGAATGGAAGTTGATGCATCAGTAATTGTACAGACAAGGTAAAAAGTTACCATATTCATGTTTTTTTTAAATATATTTATTTAGTGTATAAAAAAAACTTGCTTGATGCAGGAATTGCTTTCACCACTTAATAAATAATCAGGTTTTTTTTAAAAAAAAAATTTATTTATTTATTTTAAATTTTTGGTAACTATTTAAATGGTCAGTTCTACTTTATTTTAAAAACATACAAAAATCTTCTTCTGGCGCATACCTGTAAGCTTTCCACTCATCACCAGTTGGTGATATGACCTTAAAGTGATAGATATTCCTAAAGAATAGCTCCACATTTAAAATTTCACAAAATCATAAACTTAGTGAATTTACAATAATTAATGTAATTTTTCTTAATTTTTATTTATTTGCATATTTAATTTGTTTTCCCATATGTTTGAAATTTATCCTGTAAAATCATAACTATGTTAGTATTTTAAAATCATTTTTCCTTTTTTTTAATTTTACTTGTGTATATTTTAGTTGCTTTTTGTTGGATGACAAAGGATACCTTGTGGCTCATCCTGATTTGATAGATCCAAGTGGGCGTGGCCCAGTTGAACAGCAACATATTACTCACAAAGTAAATTTTGTCTTTCTTTTAAACAATATTAACCGTATGTCTATGATTTAAGTATAATAATGTGCATCAGGAATTATGAATTTTTAAAGTAAAGATAAGTATTAATTATTTTCCTTTTTTTTTTACGTGTAATCTAACTAAGATGTTTGCCTAAATTTATATGTATCATAATCTAAAATCGATTTACGTGTTTCCATTTTCTCAAATATAACATTATTACTCAACAAAAGCTGTTTTTAGAGTATTATTATACCAATTATTTGGATTATGTCAGGAATATGCTGGTATTAATAACTGTCTGAGATCAAACCAGGGGTCTTTTTAGAAGAAATTTGGGTCCGTTAACAGACCCTTCACAAAACATTTTTTCATAAAAACGGACCCTTCACAAAATATTTTAACTTAAAAACGGACCCTTCACAAAATGATTTTTCTTTTAATCGGACCCTTCACAAATTTTTTTATCTTCATTATTATTTTATTAATCGAATAAATCCTTTCCAGGGCAGAAAACAAGAAAGATGGACGTAAACGAATTTAGTTTTGTCTTCGGCAGACGATTCTTCCATTATTCATTCGAAATGAATATTCTGCGTTCAGCAGTATAGGCTAAATACCAAATATTTGTATGTTGCATCTCTAATTTAGAGGCAGCAATTGTTGTTTATTTTTTAAAATTTAATTTTTTTAATTATAATTTTACAGTGATGAGCATAATCTTGTATGTCTTTACAATTTAAAAACTCCTTGAAAAAGTTTTTTTTTGCAATAACGGACCCTATTTGCACAAATTCATAAAAGCGGACCCTGGTTGAAAGAATGTGAGTAATTTTTTCACAATTTCACGAAAAACGGACCTTTCACAAAATGTCTAGACAGACCCCTGGATCAAACTTTATGCTGAAGGATAAGATCATTTCTTGTCCCAGCAGTGAGTAACATACAGCTATGGACAAGTATTATTATTACAGGATTATATTTGTAATAATGCTTGTAACTACCATGGGTACCAGTCAGTAATTAATATTCGGTTGGCCAAATATTTGTCAAAGTATTTTTCTTCAAAATTCCTTTTTTTTTTTTTTTTTTTTTTTTTTTTTTTTTTTTTTTTTTTGAATTTTAATTGATTTATTAAAGAATAATCTAAAATCATAATTTTTACCATACATTATTAGAAATAGTTTTTACACATCTTTATTAAGTTCTAAAATTTGCAACTTGATGCTCTAAAGAACTAATGAGAGAGCAGAATTTGAAGAATTGAAATTAGATGATTTTATACTGAGCTGAGCTGGGTGTACTGATGATTTTTTTTAAAAATTATATTCAGGCATGTCAATTTTGTCATTTTTTTAAACCTTTTTTCTTTTAAGAATTGAGAATATTTTGGTTTTGCTTTCATTTACTTTTTTTGTGTGTATTTTGTTTTTGCTGTTTTCTGTTATTATAGCCCTGCATTTTAAAGAAACGTTTTCTAATAAACTGAATTCTTATACTGTCCCTTTTTTCCTTTACAGTTGAATAAACATTACATAGAAAACTGTAATTTTTCAGCATTAAAGTAATATTTTAAGAACTTAGAACAATTTTTTTTTCTACTTCTTTTTTGTTAACTTTTCTTTTTATCAGCGTTTTTATTATTTCACAGCATATTCTGAAAATTATTTCTTATGAACATTATTTTTTCTTTCACCTCTTTTTCTAAAAATTCAGCAATAAAATTGCGATTTTTAGTGTAAAATTTTTCGTTAAAAAATTACTTTTTTTTTTTGGTTTCTTTTAGTTTTTTTGTTTTCGAAAATCTTTTGTTTGAGAGTGTTTTTGTTATGACACTGCAATTAAGAGGATTTTATTAGACTTAAATCTTTTTTCTTGAAAATACAGTAATTGGAAAACTGAGGAGTTCAGTTTTAAACTTTTCGTGCAAAAATTTAGATTTATTTTTTTTTGTTTTGCTTTTGTATGTAATCTTTTTTTATTGGCGTTTTATAATAGTGCGGCATTTTTAAGTGTTTCTGATAAACTATTTCTCATTTGATGTTTTATAGATACTTTTTTTCCAAAAAATATTTTTAACATTAAAGTTTTGTTGTAAGAGTTAAAAGGATTTTCTTTTCTATTTCAGTTTTTTTCAACTTAACAACTTTAATTTTTTTTAATAATTCAGACATTTTTTTATATATTCTAAATATTACTAATGGATAACTATTAAAGCTTTTTCCCCCGTTTACCCCATACCAATAATGTAGCTAAATTTTGATTATTTTTCAATAATAGCCTCTGAATATTTGATATTCGACTGCTTTCATGGCCAAATATTCGGTATTAGGCTGTTCGGCCAAATCACTATTCATTACATCCCTCTCAGTAACTGTGTTATTCGATGACAAAAGGGTGTGCACTAGTAAATAATATATAGTTTTGAAGAAATAAACTGATTTTAGTGATCATTGATTACATTTCGTTAGAAGTAACTTTATTGGTGCATGCAGTTAATTGAGGAATCGCATCCATAAATCATCATTTAAATGAGGAAATTTAACATTGGCTTCATATTTGGTTCCATAACATTTTATTCATGTTAGTGGATTATTTATTTATCCAATATGCAATTAAGTGGTAACGACTTTAATGATGTAACATAAAATAAATCTCTCCAATTTTAGCATTGAGGTAGGGGGAGTAATCAATCGAGAGAAAGTTGAAAAAGAAGTTAAATAACTTTTTTTTACTTATGTCATACTTTGCATTTTTTAAAATTTGTTAATATTTATTATTGAGAACTTAGAGTTTACTAGAACTTGGAGTTAATATGAACTTTGTTTCAGTATGATAAACATATATTGTAAAACTTCAATTCTAGGAACCATTGGTGGCAAATGACATGCTGAATCACAGAAATTTGGTGACAAAGAAAATATGCGCTAGCTACAGTGATAGAACTATTCAAAGATTTTATCAGGTTTGTGCATTCTCTTATTTCTTATTGCTATTAATTATTATGGTATGATCATTGGCCTAACTGATTTTTTTTTCTTCCCCTTCCAAACATAGCTGAACACCAGCTTGGACACAATTCTTTCCAACTTTGTACCTGGTGAACAATGCACTAAATATCAGGTTTGTCTTATACAATATTCAGTATTTTTGAACTATAATGCTGAGTTCAAGCAATGTGGTTTCTCTTTTCATGTGAGAACATGAAAATAACCCATGAATACACATTAAAAATTTTCTTTATAAAATATAAAGTGCCATTCACAAAAAACTTTTATTTTCATGGCAGGTAAAAATGGTGTTAAGTGTTGAATTTTAAGTTGCATACTTTCATGAGAATCGGCTTTGCAGGGTCCTGATTTTCCCGATCAAACGAAATATTTTGTATATTGATATTTAACTTTTTGATCTGGTATTCCTCAATTTTCTTTTTGTTCTGTTTCTGTTCTGGTATTCTGTTTTTGTGGTTTAAAACATCCCATTTTCTAAGAATGCAATTCTGAATTTTAAAATAATCAATTTAAAATTTTTTAGTTTTGCTTATAATTTTGATTTAATAATGCTAATAAAAATAACAAACATCTGCTGTTAGAGACTGTCTATCAATATATAAAATTTCAGGCATGTAACTTTACTCTCAGGGTTTATTATTTTGTACTTCTCGAGAATTCAGTCATTTTATAGAAGAAAAAAAACCTCAAATAACAATTTTGCATTAAAAAATTTTTATGCTTATGGATTGAAATTATTTTCAGGAATGCAGTAAGAAATCTCAAAGCATGGAGTTTTGTATAGTTTCACGGCTATCCGTTCATCATCTCATGTTCTTGATTTTAAAAATGATCATTAACAATGCAGTAATCTTGTCATAAAATTTTTAAATTATGAAATGTCCACTAAAATACTTTTGATAGATAGCCTAGTTATTATTTTCATTTTGAGATCATTTAAACCTTATCTTAAAATTATTTGATTAAGGAAAATTAATTGATCTTGAACAAAAATTAGATATTGATATTTTTAATGCTATAAAAATGATTTTGAACTATTATGCATTTGTATTGTTTAAACTTTCTGCTCTGAACAAAGTAATTCTGAAATTAAGTGTAGTATATTTTATTATTCTTTTGCAATGAAATTCTTCTTTACTTAGTCAAGCAAATTATACTTTTTTTTAAATTAGTTTTTTGCCTTTCTTATGCATATGTATACAGTTCCAAAAAATGTTTTTTTTTTTTTTTTTTTGTGGAGGGGGCAACTATGAGGTACTCTTACCAGAATCTGTGCTTGCAAATTTCATCCGACTATAAAGCTAATGCAGTTTTTATTATCATTTTATTTTATGTATTACAGATTTTTTCTATAAATATCAGATATTACTTCAGTTAAGACAGAAAAACTTATAATTAATAATTGTTACTTTTTTCATAAATCTTTTTTTAAAAAAAAAAACATTTCAATATTTGTAAGTCAATAATTTGTAGTTGTATGCAAAATAATTTTTTTTTGTTTTTCTTACATAATTCTATTTAAACTATATACCATTATAAAAACTTAGATCCAAAGAAAAGAAAATTAAATGAAAATTAAAAGAAAATTTCAAGATGAAAAGAAATTTAAATTCTATGGCTGGATGTAGGTTTTGAGAAAAACATTCAGTTAATTTTAACATTGGTGTATGTCAATTCAAAATCACACTACATAAATGTTAAATTGATGCATTTCATTAACCTTGCATAGTTCAGGGATGTGATTCTTCCGCGTATCCGCTTTTTTCAGATTTTTCCATATCTTCCGCTCTTTTTTCATAAATTTCCGCGTGGAAAAATTTTTTATGCAGTAAATTATATTCTGTTGAAAATTTTTTTCTTCCGCGGAGCGAAAGTATTGAAGCCCCCAATAAACCTTTCTTCAGATGTCAATCTGCTGGCTGGGGTAAAAGTGGTTAACCTTGGTAAAACAATGCCGTCTCCTACTCGACTACTTTCTTATCTTTTCAGGGATGAAAGACTTTTTAAAATTTCCGACCATGTTCCAAAAAGTTTTGGGGAGTCGAACGAACGATATAGTCGGACTTGCGACTTGTTGCCTTGACAACCGCGACTTCCTCTATAGATTGGAAAAAAGAAAAAAAGTCCTAAGCAGTTTCGTTACGGCCGCTGATATTTGATTTCTTTTGATTGACTGATTTACAGAATTTTAAATATTAGGAACTGGGCCAGAATCTGCTAAAATTGTGATTCTTATTTAGATGATTTTTATGTAAATCATCGATTTTCGTATTTAACTGATTTCAAAGTTACTTGTTGAGATTCGTTTTTACACGATTTAAAAATCATTACTCGCAATTCCCATTCACGCAATTTAAAAATTCAATATCGCGATTTGTATTTAAGCGTTTTTAGAACCCAATATCGCGATTTATATTTTAACGTTTTTAAAACCCAATATCGCGATTCATATTCCCGCTAGCTTAAAATCCAATGTCGCGATTCGTATTCATATATATTTTAAAATTTCAATATTGCGATTCGTTATCACGCGGTTGTAATATCAAACATCGATTAAACTCGGTTTAAACTTTTCTCGTTGCGATAAGTATTCACGGACTCTAAAAATTATGCATCGTGATTCTTATTTACGCGATTCAAAAATTCAATACCGCGATTTTTATTTTCGTGCTTTTAAAATCCAATATCGTGATTCTTATTCACGCGATTTTAAAATCCAACATCGCGATTCTTATTCAAGCGATTTTAAAATCCAACATCGCGATTCTTATTCACCCTATTTTGAAATCCAACATCGCGATTCTTATTCACGCAATCTTAAAATCCGATATCGCCTTATTCACTCGATTTTAAAATCAGGCATTGCGATTCTTTTTCACGCGATTTTAAAATCAAGCGTCGCGATTCTTATTCACGCGATTTTGAAATCCAACATCGCGATTCTTAATCTAAGGCCTCTAAAAATTGTGTGAGAAATGAACTTTCTTGTCCTATCAACACTGATGATCAAAAGTCTGCAAAACGCAGTCTACAGATCAGTCATGTTAATAAAAGACCATCGAAAAAACAAAGAACTGATGAGAAAGTCCATAAAGGTCCTTTGACCATTAAAGAAATGTTTTTTAAAATGTGATACATAAAATCATGCTTATGCATAAATACTCAAAGTTATCTAAATTATTAAAAAAAAGTTATTTTAATCAAGATTTTATTTAAGAACATAATTACCATATATTTATATTTATTTGAATAGATAATAATGTAATCATTATCAGATTGGCTATTGAATTCATATCATTTTTTCTTTTGCACGTTTAATGCTACAGTTATAAACTTCCTCTTTTTTGTGTTTTTGTCAATCACATCCCTGATAGTTAATAAATTTTTTGTTTCCTAGCAAAGAAACCTGTAAATCTTTGCAATATTGTTTCAAAAATGAGTTCAAAATCAAATATATGTGTTTATTTATTTCATAAAACTGCTATTAAAATTTTATAAATCTTTTTACAATCATGAAATGAGTTAACTCATTCTCTGTGACTTATTTATTCTTTTCTATACAGGTTATGCACATTCATAGCACAAATATCTTTCTTGGAATTGTCAATCAAACTTGCGATGGAATCACTGCATTTTGTCCTTGTAGTATGGTAAGTTTTTATGTGTGCATTAAAAAGCATTGTTATTTTATTGAAACTATTTGATCCACATGCATTTGCATACAATATGTATTAAAATAATGTACAACAAAATAATTCATACCTTTGTGAATTTATAATGATGTAAAGTCTTTTAAGTTAATGATATTAATCTGAAGAGTCGCAAACCAAAAATATAATTCAAGCTTAAATATTTAGGTTTGATCTCTTTAATTATTCAAATATAGTCAATTTAAAAATCATGCAAGTTTTATCTATGAAAAATACACAAGTATTTGAGAATTCATGTATCTTCATCTTTGCTACAAATGGAAATTTTAATCGTTCTCTTATAAGCTATACACTCTTTAATTGTCAGAATAATTAAGAAAATTCCGACATTATATTGGCTGCCGACGCAGTAAATAATTCCCCAAATAAGGAAATTCTTTTCATTTAATAAGTATTTTAAAAACTTGAATTTTGAAAAAATTTTAAACATACCTGCTGCTTTATCATTTTAACCTAGGTTTTCTAGGTTCAATAGAATATAATCCAATTACATACTTAAAGAAATTTATTAATTAGGAAATTATTACATACTACATCTGTTAACATGGTGGTTGTGAACTTTTAAAAATTCAATCTTAGTCTTTAGAAATATATTAATCATTTTAAAATACAATTCCACGGCAGTCAATTTTCTAGAAAAGAATTGTGCAACTGGGTTGACATGAAAACCCTCAATTGTTTTTTAATACATCAATAAGGTAAAAATATTTTTGTAAATATATATTTATATATATATATATTTATATAATATTTTTGTAAAAAGAAAACTGGTTTATGCGTGCATTGTTAACCTATCTATAAGGACAGGCATAACTTTTATGGCACGACGTCATAATTTAATAGGTGCCGTTTATTTGAGATCGGGGAAAATGCCCCACGAAAAAAATTTCATAAAAGCACTGTAACATTTGTATGAGTTTAAAGACTCATTTGATTCAAGCTGCTTAGGTCGCATTTGATGTAGTTTATTATTCTTAGATAATTATTTCAAAATTAATTAAAATTTAGTTTAAAAACTTTTTTGTACAATCATACTAAGAAAATAAACAGGGTTGGATTGTTTGACCAGATGTAAAAAAAAGGTTTCTTTTGAAACTATTAGTCCTCTTCCTTACCACACTAAATTTCATGTCTCTCCTCAGAGTTAAGGGTTTTTGACAAACATCTTTCGACCCCTAAAAATACTTAGCAATTTTAGTGACCGCCTCTTCACAGCCATTTTTTAGGACACTAAAAACCATTAAGCAGGACTTTGAGTTTAGACCAATATCACCTTATAAGTGGCATGGCACTTAACATATGGCATTAATTTTCTCATATATAATTGTATATTGATTAATTATTATGATAAAATCCTAATAATTATTAATTTTATCCTTTTAGACTGATAGACTGTGCCTGAATTGCCATAGAATGGAACCCACAGAATGTGAGTGTCCCTGTGAATGTCCTTTGAAACTAGATGTGTGTAGTGGAGATTTAGATACGGATAATAATCGGTATTTTTCATTTTATATGTTTTCTTAAGTATTTGTATTATTCATTTAGTGAAATATTAAATTGTTATATTTGAATCAGGTTTGAAACGTGTCCTCACTTTCCGGAAATGCCAAATTTACCAATTGTGAACAAAAAACTACTGGAAAGCCTAAAGCCTTGTTATGATCATCATTGTGAATCGAGAACTGAATTAAGGTGACAAATTTTGGATATTCAATTCAAATCTTTTAATTTCAACCCCTCCCACACCACGTTCTCAGAAATAATATTTTTTTTCTCATTAAAATTTTTTTATGTACATTGAAAATAATTTATTTTCTCTATGTGGTATTGAAGTCATATTATTAATTTTCATTCGGTCAAAAGGGGACATAATGTTGACTGTATGTATTCGAATAACATATTATGTAAGATCTTTTCCAAAGTATTGAAAGTTCTAAGAAAAATATTTTTATTAATTTATGTATTATAAATGGATGAAATTATCTTTTTAAAATTTTTTAAAAGGATTTGGTTTAAATGTTTGTTATTTCATCGAATAAATTCTATTGCAGTGAGTGTTTAGGTATTCTGGGCTGTGAGTGGTGCCAATTAGAATCTGATGGTGTAACACCCCTAGCAGAAAAGTTTTGCACAGAGCAGAGAAGGTGTTTTGGCGGAGTTTTTGGATCACGAACACCTTATTCAGATGAAATTGTTGGTAAGAAATTAGATTTGTATTTTCACATATACTTTATTATACTTATATAAAGGAATTGCAGATTTTCATTAAAATATCACACACATTATAATGTAACCGCAATATTACTTCCTTATACCAGAACTTAACTAGAAGGAAAAAAACTGTTAGAATGATTTTTTAAATAAGTATTGTGTACACCGTAAAATTTTGCAGTTCATAGAATTGATGCAATAAATATTGAAATGTAATAAATTTTAAATGAAATAAATTTTTTAATATCGATAGTAAGAGTCTAAAACAAAAGCAATTACTTGATAGACTTTAATATTTATATTAAACTTATTGGTATTAAGATTACGTATTACAAATCTAAAAAATTTTACTAATTAGTTCACTAATTAGAAGGTTTATCTCAAAACTAAGTGTACTTAGACTTTTTTCAAAAACCCTCACTTCATTTTTTTCTTCTCAATAATACCTATTCTTTTGATCGATCTTTCTTTGATTATTTTTAAACAGTATATAACAATAATGCGGTCTTCTATTTACCTTATGAGATGACACTAAACAGAAAGAAAAAAAAAATTTTTTTTTCAATGATACCGAAATTCTGTTCTACTATGCAATTTTTTTAAAAATCAAACACTTCGGTTAAAAGTTTTTTCTAGCTAGCAATACCAGATCTACAAAACCCACAAAAAATTAAAACTTGTATTTTACTTGTCATTAGGTAATAATTTATTTTAATAACAGAGTGCATAGCTTTTTTAAAAAGTGCTTAAAGGGGCTTATTTTTGATTTTCATTTTTTAAAAGCCCTTAAATGTGCTTTTGTTCTTGGGTGTTTTTAAAAAGTGTTTAATTTTTCCCTTTCCAAAATGGGATATTTTTTTATTTTTTTTTGCTGTATTGATTTTGACTACAAATTATGCAAAAAAATTTATTTTTCACATTGTTCCATTCAAAGTTTTCACAATTAATTCAACGCTAATCTATTTTACCGTACAATTAGCCTTCGCATATGAAAAAGCTATTCAATTTACATGTTTGATGATAATAATAGTTGTGGGTCTGCATGTGCGTATACACCTTGATTCAGTGGGAAGGATTTTTATTCTCTCATGTGGAACTCTGCTGTATTTTGCAAGAGATTCTCAATTTCAGGCTTCATTTTTCGCCCTTTGAAATCGAACCGAAAAATCCCTCGAATTTTAGCTGATTACGGGGACCAACTAAACATTATCACATTTTTTCAACAGCGTTAGATTTTATTGCTCTTGTTAATTTTATCGTTTGTGATGCGCCATCGTCTTCATCACTGGCAGGCTAATGGCCTTTTCACGATATTCTATTTATATATCAGTACCATAATCTTTGAACTTGACATAGGGATCATTCACTAATCATGTATTTTTACGTGGGTCCTCAGAGCAATCAAGAATCCCAAAGCTACATCACCTCAAATTTTCCATCTCCCTTTTTTCATAAAATTTAAGAATTTTAAGAGTGATATTTTTACCTGAAAGGCTGTCAACCAATTGCATGAAATTTTTATAAACTTTTATTGTACTTTAATACTTTTTTTTTGCTTATTACTTTAATAATTATTGTATTATTACTTTTAAAATTTTCAGTACTCTTAAATTGTTTTAAGCAATGAATAAACAATATTTTGAGGCAGGATTTTAAAAAAGTATGAAGTGTGGGGCTTTAATAATATTTTAAATGCAGCAAAGAATCTTATGTTAATTTAAGTAAAAAAAAATTCAGATTTGTCATCCCAAAAAACTTTAATTCATCTCTTAACGATTTTATTTACAAACAATTGAAATCAAAATTCAATTATCTCAGATTAGTTAAATATTAAGAATGTAAGGATCATGTAATAATTTACTTACATGATCCTGACAACATGTTTAGCTTCAATACTCATTTTATTTGCATTTCAAAATTATTTAAATTTTTTTTAATCATTTTGTTAAAGAAATACTGGACCAAGAAACAAATAATAATAAACATTTTATGGGCCATTCACTAATTTACATTTTTAATATAAATTTATTAGAGTTTTCTTAGTTTGTTTAGTTCTTTACATATCTTTATAAATTCGGTATGATCAATAATATTAATCTTGTTAATGTTTCGTTGAATGTGCTTTTATAAGTAACTTTTATTTAAGTCTGAAACATGCACTCGATAAACTTTTTAAATAATATTTGAATTAATTATAATTTTGAATTAAATTTTTTTCACATAATTAAGTAATAATTAATTTAAAAATAGAAGGAGCTATTTAATATTCAATATCTTTAAAATTGTGTATAAATTTTTTTTATGGTGGCTATATAATCAAGAAAAAGAGTTCTTTGTCAGAAACTAATTATTTTATTATGATTATTTAAAGTCTTTGGAAATTACTTTCTTTTGTTATTGTACTTGGGAAGAACTTTGAACAATAGTAAAAAACAAAAATCTTTTATAAGAGCGCATATCCTAATTAGAAAAACTAGTTTTTGACTTGACACTTCAAAAACCTCTCAAGAACTTGTCGAAATCTGACAAAAACTATCTAACACCTAAGACAAGTTTCTTTATTAACATTGGGAACATTTTATTAGACATTAAATCATGAACAATGCTTGCATTATATACTATTATAATTTATAATATATATCATTTATGAAAAATATAGTCAAAAACATTAAATTATTAATTGGTTTTTCTAAAAACATGGTTAATATATTGTAAGTGATAACTGTGATTTGTTAATTATTATCAATCTTAATATTGATTTTAATTATTTTATTCTGCAATTAAGGCAGATTTTTTAGATTAAGTAAAACTAAAGTGGTCGCCAATAATTATCTGATCTCAACTTATAAAAAATAAAAAACAATTTGATTCTGTATGTGTGTTATTTATTGCTTATATGTGGGTTAGCAATATATATCAAATCCTGCTAACAATGTTTTGAGGGGAAATTCAGGCAACCAAAGGTTATTTTAGGTCTAAAAAAAATTCCTACAAAATTTTTTATTGTTAAAAAATATGTCACTTTGCAAATTTTTCCTTGTTAATAAACATTAAATGCCAATTTGCTTATTTATTAATTTTGAATTCCTTCAGTTTATGAGTGGAACTTTTAATGTAATAGATTATTATTCTTTCAATACATTTTGATTTCTAATAATTTTTTAACATATGCATGTTTATTTAAGAATTGAGTAAAATCAACCAAATTTCTTTTCTTATATAAATACTACTTTCCTAAAATATATTAATAAAGTTATACTGAAAGAAAAAAAATTAAATTTTCAGAAGAAAAAAAATTTTTGTTCCTAGGAAATATTAAGGACTAAGAATTTTTTGTACTCCTGCTTATATATACATGAGTATTTCCAATAAATCAGGAGTATAATATATTTCCTCATAAGTTAACTAATTATAATTTACAAAAAATATAAATGTTTGTTCGAATGAGTTGATAATAGGATGATTGTTAAGTGTTTCTTATAAAATAATTGTTTTTGTATTTTTATTTTCAATAATTGAACAAAATAAAGGTTTGGATAAATCACAATTTGACATCTTTTTATTTATAATATATTTAATATTTTATGAACCAAAATTTGGGTTTTTGATAGTAATTTTCAAAATAAAAAGAATTTTATGTTAAAGTAATTCAAGAATATAATTGATGGAACTCTTGTAATTTTACATGTCATTCTAAAAATACTTCATATTTATAATAGCTAATAATTATCCTTACGCCGAAATTTTGTCAGTTTTGTTTTGAGAATTGTAACAAAAACTATGTCAAAAGGTTTTGTTTTTAACATGACACTTAAAACCATGGTTGAAACTGGATAAAACTGTCAATTGTCAAAAACTTACCAACCCTGCCTAATTATGATATTTTTTTTGGAAGCGCTTAAAAATATTTTTTGAGTGCTTAAAAGGTGCTTGTTTTTTGTTGAAAAATTTGTCTATGCAACCTGAATAATAATGACATACTTTTCCACTCTAATTTGATTATATTATAGTGAACATTTTTATCTTACAACATATGAATTTTAAGTATTAGGTAGGGTACATTTGATGCCTCAAATAGTTTGAATATCAAGGTTCTCATTAAAAGCTATACTTTTTACATCAAACCTTTACTGTATATGTAATTTTTAACATTTTATTAATTTTTTAGCAAACAACTTTCTTGTGAAATTGGTTTTTTAATTACTGTTTTGGTGCAAGTTATGTAAAATTATTAAGTGTATTAATCTATGTTATTAAACAAGCTTCTATCGATTTGAAATCAGTCTACTTCCTCAACCTCCTTGTTTCCAGACTGTAAAGCTAAATGTCATGATTAAAGTATATAAATGAAATTGCTTAGGGGCAAAATTAATCATTGGTAACTTCACTGCACTTTAATATATATAATGTGTTTCCTTACTTTATACACAATAAGAAATTGTTTCATAAAAAAATAATTTGTTATTTTTAAAATCCATTTGCAAATTTTGTTTTTACAGAAGAGTTGCCTGAGGGTGAACTCCTAATGCTTGCAGATTCTAATGTTGGACCCATAACTGCCTTTTGCATCGTGTGCCTTGTCATTGTTATTGGTATGATGTATTTCTTCCGGAAAAGGAGAAATTCTGGAGCTCCACACTATGGGATGTCTTCTCCTGACAATTTTACAATGGCTCACCTTAAAAATGAAGCAGATGAAGTGGAATCTTACCACGAGCACATTAATCCTGGTAATTTCTTATTTCAATATTGTTTTCTCAGTAAAGTACTTTTTACGACAAATTTCCCCTGGCTTTCAAGGGCTCCTAAAAGGTCATGAAAATCATTTGCTAAAGTCCTTGAAAAAAAGAGAATTTTGAATTAGAACTAAAATATTGTCATAAAGTTTTTAAATTGTGAGGAATACTGCTTTTTATTGCTTATTAATATATATATATATATATATATATATATATATATATATATATATATTTTGTAAATCAAGGTTAGGAATTTGAAATTAATAAAAATATAAAATAATGAGTATCTAAAAATTAAAATTTGAAATGTAGAAAAAAAAAATCTGAAAAAAAAGTAAGCCTGAATTAAACATATTTACTTGTTAATATATATATTTATAATTTTTTACCTATCTTAACAGATAAAAATTTATATGTTCCAATTATTTTAAAACTCTTTTCAAATTAATTAGCATATCAAAGAAAAGAGGTAGTTGAATGAAATAAAAATTTTGAAGGATCTGTTTTAAAACGTTTTTTATTTTTCTAATTTTAACGATCTATCAAATTTATTTATCCTTAGTTAGAAATTTTGGTTAAGCAGTTTCAAAATATTTATAATAGCCCCTGAATTATTTTTTTTAAGTAGAAAGGGAAAACGGTTTAACATTAAATAATAATGTGTTAATTTTTTACAAGTTGTCCCTTTCTCATTTCTAATATGTTTTATTCTGACTTTGAACTTCTTTTTTTTTTTTCTCTCTACCTACTATTTACACTTTTGATGTTCCTTAATTACATTTTTAGGTTAGAGCTGGATCTTTGTTAAAATATTATTTAAATTATCAGGCAGTTAAAGTTTAATGAAAAAGTGTTGTGAAAATATCACTAATATTTATATGCAAGAAAAAAAAAATTATTTTGATATTGCATGTTTTATAAAAAATTTAGAATAAAAGTGTACAAATTCATGAAAATGGGACCTTACAAATAACCTTAAACAAAAGAAGTAACACCTAAGTGTGAAGAAGTTTTCTTGTTTATTTTTCTTACCTATTTATTTTATTTATTTATTTTTTTTTTTAAGTTATTTTTTTTTTCGCTCTAAGCAAACTTGTCTAATATATTTTTATCCTTTTACTAGTGATCATTCGAGTAATGTTTTCATTCCCCTTTTGTTCATTTTCTATAAAGCCTCTTGATTTTAATTATGACATAGTTTTTTCTCTAAAAAATGTGCTCATTGTATTTATTCCTTTAATTTAATTCAAGAATTTCTACTCTGTCTTGTCATAAAAGTGTTTCTGTTATAATGGACAAGCTGAATTAATTGGCAAAGGAAACTTATTTGTGAAATGTAAGGGAGAAGGAATTTTGTGTAATTTCCCTAAAAAATAATAAATTAATAAAATTAAATGCTGTCTTATGTTTGTTATTAATTTATGTTTCTATATTGAGGTTTGTTAAAATAGAATTTTAGAAAATGTTTTTTATAATGTATTTCGTTTCTGAATCCATTAATTTTTTTAAAGCAGCCATCTATGATTCTGTTCACCTTAACTTTTTATTATTATAAGTCTTAATTACAATATATTTTGCATCATTTTCTTTTTTTTTTATATTTCATAAAAATGTTTGTAATAATCATTAATTAATAAGAAAATGAAAATCCCTCTCGAAGTTACAATTATGCTTAATGTTGACTTTTTTTTCTTCAGTTGTTCCTATGTGTCGTCAGCTGATACCTGCTATAGAACATGTTGCCTTTCCGTATCGGGTGCCTACAAATTACAGAAGACCAGCAGGTGGTGACAGTGATCATGGTTACAGCACCATGACACCTCACGAGGATAATGAACTAGCTCCTTACTTTGAGCCTCTTCTCCTTGAGAGACCTGACACCCTAGCCTCTCAGAACTCTCTCAGCAGCGACAGCTGCACCTCTTCCCCACTCTCTTATGTACCATCCACCGCTTGTTCCATGTCACCATCGGTCACCAAAATAGAACTCCCTCCCTCCAAGGTGCACAAGAAAGACATGGTGGTGAAAGGTAAAGGTGCATTTATGCTTGCTCATGTTCAAGTGCATAATGAGAATGTGAGTTGAAAATGTGTGTTCAGTTGTGCATTATGTATTTATAAGTGTAAATAATAAGTTCATTAAGTGTAACATGCTGGTTATGTTACCTGCTTATAGATTGTGCAGTTTTTTCTTGTTGTGAGAAATTTAGAGTTGTTATCGTTTTGTTATTATATATCTGTGGTATTTAAGGAAAACGAGGTAACTAACATCTTTTGAAATTGAGCTATGTTGAAAATGATTAAAGTGTTCAAATTTGGTATTGACACATGTCCCAGACTTTGCTTATTCCACACAGGAATTCTCAAGTGGTACTTGAAAAAATAACTGAAATACAATTGTAAATAAATAAATAAAAAATTTCATTTACCCGACTTAACATTAATTTGCATTTTTATATATATGATTCATTTATTTACATATATAGTAGTGGTCAAAATTATTTTAAATGGGATTTAAACATCCTTTAATTAAAAATAAATTTATAAATTATGTTACATCTATAGATATAAATATGAAATAGCCTGGAGAATCTGTAATGGTTGGCAGGTATATATTTGTCCAGTATTAATATTTATTTGTCAAATCACTAGGCATTAGTACTGGTCTGTCCAAGAGGTACAAGATAATAAAAATATGACACGCATGAATTATGCATAAGAATATGTTTTAAAAATGTTTCAACTCTTTTGTTTTTAATGTTAATTACCTTGTTATTCCAAAAACAAAAATCCTGTAGATGTTTATGATGTGGCAACTATATATACTTTTAGCTAGATTGACATGAAGTTCAAATTTTATTAAAAAGATTTTAATATGAATGACTCCCCTTTATTTTTATAAATTATGTTTATATATCAAGTCCAATCTTAAAACTTAAATTATTATATAAGTAAAGTATTAATACATTTGTAAAGCTTTTAATTCACTCTTTATTCTTATTTATTTTCTTGACATTCTACTATGCAAAACTTATTGCTTTGACTTGAAACTAGAAGTTTTTTCGTTTAATTTTTTAAGCCGTAGCTATACATTATGCTGTTATTTATATATATATATAATTGTAGAATCTGTTTTAGGATGAAATCTGTTGTCTTCCGCTTAGCAAAGTGGATTAAAAATTCTTTTGAATTAGCTCCTTGTGCCTTTTTATTATGGTCTGCTACTGTAAAAATGTATACTTGTGATGGTCTGCTTAACCTCATTCTTCCTTAGGAGAATGCAGTTCTACCAACTTCATTTTTATCCAATATTATTTTTTTTAATACAATTTTTCCATCGTGAGACAATTATCTGAATTAATATTGAATAATTATCTCCTTAATTTTTTTTTTTTATCTATTAGTAATTTGGTATTCAAGATTTTTTTTAAATTTGTGAATTAACGGTAGCAAGACACCAAAATGTTTGTGTATTTTTAAAAATTTTCATTAAATAAAAATAATGAAATATAAAATTTTTTTTTTTTTGTAATTAAAATTGATGTAATTCCGAGAATTTCTGACTTTTATCCCAGCGTAATGTATTAAATCAAATATTTAGATTTTCTCTTAGAATAGTGACTTGCTTTTTTTTTTTTTTTTTTAAACATGACATAAATCAAATCTTCTTTATAAAAACAAAACTAGGCGCAATTGCTAAGTGTGTATTTGTCAAAATATTAGTTTTCAGTGTTTTTGAAATTGTTTAATCATACTTATTTCAAATAGTTCATACATTTTTGTTTTTAGGTCTTAAATTTTTGTACATGTGTTTTAAAGTCTTAGTAACTTATTGAATATACATTTAGAATTGAATCGGGGTGTGTTAGATATAACTTACTTTTGATTAGTTGGAAATTCAGTACTCTGCTGATGATCCAATTTTTAATCAGGGAAAAGTGTTACATGCATGTTATTGCAACACGCAAATAATAAATAATTGGCTTACAAACAAATTTGAGGATTAAGTTTAGCTTTAAACTAAAATTTCTGAACGAAAATATTTGTGTTACTACTAAATATAGTTTTAGACAATGTAAAAATGCTGATTAGTGACTAAAATATGGTTAATTATTACTCTTTATTTTAAGCATCGCATATTTTTTAAATAAATGTAGACTGTTTTGTTTTTTTTAATTTAATGTTTATGATACTAAAAAATGTTCGAGATAAAAAATATATTTTTGTAATCTAATAAGCTCCCTCAAGTTTTGTGTATTCTGTAGTCAGTTCCCCCACCTTATCTTATTTTGTATAGTGTAAAAAATTATAGTTTTTCTTTCTCGTAAGCTAAACTTTAAATCAATTTTTTACTGCCTTGTTTAGACCTCAACACAAGTACACCTCATTTTTTATAAGTTTTATTATGTGTTCTTTTTGCTGTTATACTTCTGAGGTAAATAACCTACACAAATTTATCGACAAAATGATCAAACTTATATATAGAAGTTTGAGGTTCTTTTGTGGTAAATCCATAACAAGAGTTTTTTTTTTTTTTTGTAAGCATATTTTATCACATATTTCATATGTAAATAATCATTTTCATTAAAATCTGTTTTTATCATTTTATACTTACTTTTTTTGTGTGTGTGCATGTTTCTGTAGATTATGACAAAATATTCCCACATGTTAATCATTTCATCAAATGAAAAAGCTCTAAGAACCTTGCATTTAAATCACTTGTTGTTGCATTTACATTATTTAAAGTCTTGAAGCAAAATGAATTAAAATTAGCTTGTACATAGCACATAATTTATCCTAGTTATAAAATTGTTTTGTAAATATAACTTATTAAAAGAGTGAGTAAAAATTTTGCATGAGTTTTTAAGCATTGGGTAAAACTAAAAATTTTTTGTCAGATTATTTAATGCATTTTAAAATTCATTTAAATCTATTATGAATTGCTTTTACCGACTGTTAATCATTTCTGATTGTGATGTAATAATCAAGTATAAATTTTTTCAACTCTGTAGTGTTTTATAAATTGGCTAATGTTTTCATGAATGAGCCCTTTGAATAAAAAGTGAAAGAGAAGTGCATTTATTCTTCAAATAAAATGTACTAAAACAAATAAATATATGAATTTCCCTTTAAGGAATCCGTTCCATTCGCCAAATGTTCATTCTGTCAGTCCAATATATGGAAAACATGTTTTTGTATTAAAAAATAGTTGATTTACGATAATTCAAAACTATGGGCTTTCCGATAATTTAAATTATGGGAAACTTTGACTTACCATAAATTCTGCTAATTTGGCTTTCCTTGTTGGAGAACATGTTTTTGTATTAAACAATCAATCAGTTTGGGAATTTATGGGACAGAAGAAAACCTTGACCTGTCAAAAGGTGTTTTGGTTATTTTTTAGTAAAAATAATTTTAAGCTGGAACGCATTTACATTTTTAATCATTTTATTTAGCCAGAATTTGGTGTTTAAATTACAAAATGAAAAGCGATAAAATTTATATTAAATTTGCATTGTACTTTTTTTATTTCCAAATCTTAGCGATAAAGCCAACAATTACTCATTTGCTACCCTTCTAATCAGTAGTATCTTTAAAACTACTAGTTTAGAAAGCATTTAAAAATGGCTTTTAATTGGCATTATCTTTAATTTTAATTTCTTAGTAAAATAAAGATTTAGTTTTATATATAACCAACTAATTTTGTGGTAAGCTATAATTTAAATAATTGTTTAAATATTAGTCTAAATAGCTTTCATAAAATCAAAAACTTTTCTTTAGAACCACTTTTAATAAAACAGTTTTGTAGGAGTCACAGTCATGAAAATGTTTGCAAAATTGTCTTTGATTCCACAAAACTGCTTATATTTGATATGATTCAGGAACAGTGATCTAATTCAAAATAAGAATTTTTTTTTTCCTTTAATTTCCATATGTATAAGCTGAAGTGTCTAAAAATTGGATTGTAATTAAAATTACTTATTTGATTTGATCAGCAAATTAACATTTTGAATGATTACTTCGAATATTATTCAACAAAAACTTGTATATAAATTGTAAAAAAATAAATAAATAATAGGTTACTCAAGATAGAGAAGTCATATTCTATATTAAAAAAGGAAACTTTTTAGATTAGTAGTCTTGAAACTCCTTAACCATCTATGCAATTGTTAACTATTTGAATCATCTACTGCATCTATATTATATCTGCTTGTTTGAATTCTAATTTTTTATACTGTAAATAAGATTTTATACCAGTGTAAAGTAAACAAATGTAGCAGTATTAAGCCAAACATTTTTGTCTTTTTGTAAGAATGAAACTAATGTTTGTCTAAGTTTACTTAATGTATACATTTTTTTTTTTTTTTCTTCTTTGAGTTTGGAGCGCTGACTGAACAATTTGAAATCTGTATTATATTTATGGCTGATTTGTATAAAATTAGCTGTATGCTTATTATAATAAAATATATTTTATCAAAATCAGCTATATTTTTTCCTTGATTTTATTTAGATACTTAGTAAAAAAAATAAAGCTTTTCAAATTTAAATCTATTTTGTTTTATGTTGAACCTTCATGATATGATTTATGTGGACAATTTTTGTAATAAGATTTTTATTGAGGAAATAAAATATTTTAAAGAGATTTTATAATTGTTTGTAAAAAAAAATTTTTTTTGATTCTCTTTAATAGTTTCAGAGATAGCAAAATACAATAGAATGATACTTAATGATACCAAAAATAGTATGAAACTTTTCAACTACTCTCCTGACAAAAATAGTGGAATTCTATTTTTCGAAATCTTACCCCCAATATTTTGAGTGTTTTGAATCAAGATCTGGTGGGGGAGTTTTGTTTATTCAGAGGAAATGCTTTTTCGGATCTTATTTCTTAACTTAAAATGTCGTCTATGAAAATTAATCAGCATTTTTCAAGGTAGCTATTGAACCGTTAATAAAAACATCTCAGTACATGAATACCTTTTGATTAGATCAAAAGTTATTTAGGCTTTTTTTATATTGTGCTCCACGCCTAAACCTAATTCATATTTTATAATATAGATGATATTGATATAGCTAATTAAATAGAATGAGTAATTAAGAGACATTAAATAAATATTTTGATGTCTTTTTTTATCAATAAATCTTATGATCCAACAAAGCAAAAAATATGCTTCAAAAGTCAACAGTAATTATAGATAATTTTAAATATTAAAATTATAATAACATTCATTATTCATAAAGAAATAATCTTATTTTACAGGACTTTGATTAGAATATTGTGCTTAGAAGATAATTATATTGACAAATTCGAACAAAGCAAATAATATTCTAAATAGAATACAAAGTTGAAAAAAGATAGTGTACTGACCATGATCTATGTGTACTAAGGTTTCCTAGCCATTCTTTTTAAATAAAATAAAAAACATACCAATAATTACATAACTAAACTCAGCAGCGCGTTAGCCCACACAGGGCCAAGGCCTACTGTGCCCATCTCAGTTTTCTTGACCTTTTTTGGGCTCTGGGGTGCAGGAGCAGATGTTCCGGTTAGGTGGTCAGCCGAACGCGAAACCCCCAGTGTTTAGTTCCCAAGCATGCTTGGTACTCATTTATCGACCCACTGAAGGGATGAAAGGCTGAGTCAACCTTGCCCGGCCCGAGGATCGAACCAGGGACCTGCGGCACGACAGCGCGAAGCGCTACCGCTCAGCCACCGGGCGGCAATAATTACATAGTTCCGTAAAAAAAATGAATAAATTTTCTGAGTAAATGAGGGTAGTTCATTGATAGACTAACCAGTAAATTGAAACTTAATATTAGAGTTGTGCATAGTGGAGGATTTGTTAATAACTATGTTAATTAACATGAAGATTAATAAATTATGACTGTAGCAATTGTCTCTTTTATGCACTGTAGCTTACTCATTTTTAGCCACATATACCTTTACACATTATCTAGCAATAGCATTTCCTAAATTTTACTACTGCTCTACTTTATAGATGCTTTAGTAAAACATTTGGATATTTAAAAAACTGAAGATTTCTCACAAGTTTTACTTAAAAATCTGTTTAATATTTAGAGTGTTATTTTCTAAAATTGATAGCAAAGATAAAGAATATTCTAAAAATATTTTTGGGTTGTCATACTGATTCCTCCCCTCAATCAATTCAAATTTAATGTAGATTTAAAGTCTGTTTGATCTACATAAAAATATACTTACATTACTATATTATGCCTCCTCCCCCATTCTTGTAAAAGATACCTTTTTTAAAATGCAGTGATTACTGACTACTTTTAGGCAACGTACTTAGTTTCATTTGCACCTACATTCAAAATGGTCTTGAATAAAAATTTTGCTTATTTAAACATGAGGAACTAGTATTAAGAAATATTTATTTATGTTTACATGAGCCATGTTGTTAGTCTAAACCATTTTTTTACGAATTTATTTTAACCTGGAATTATCAAATATTTGCACTTTTGTTAAGTTTTTAATGCTTTTTTTTAAATTTCTTATGTACTTTATTACTAAACTAAACTCAGTGGCGCGACAGCCCATAGAGGGCCAAGGCCTACTGTGCCCATCTCAGTTTTCTTGACCTTGGGCTCTGGGGTGCAGGAGCAGATGTTCCGGTCAGCTGAACGCGGAACCCCCAGTATTTAGTTCACAAGCGTGCTTGGTACTCATTTATCGACCCACTGAAGGGATGAAAGGCTGAGTCAACCTTGCCCGGCCCGAGGATCGAACCCGTGGCACGGCAGCGCGAAGACCTACCGCTCAGCCACCGGGCTTATATTTTATTAACTTGACAATATTTTGAATTAGATTCTATGGAGAGGAAAATACCAAATTTTATATTGATTAATTATTTATAGAAAGTTTTTAAATTTTTAAGCAAAAAATCTATTAATAAATAAATAAACTGTCTAAGAAAACATAGTATTCGAAAATAATGTTTAAATAATCTTAGAATAGTGGAATGTTTGCTACGGAAGACTTTTAATAACTTTATTGAAAATATAAATTATAGGGAGGACAGTTTAAAGACGTATAAATTTATTTCGAACTTAACAAATAAGAAAGCTATTTCAAAAAGGACTCCAATTATTTACCAGGGAAGGGAATTCTTTTCAGATCGAGATATTGAAAAATTTTTTTTACAAAGTCGTATAGCCAATGTCAGGAAAAAGGAGCTTATGCTAGGAAGATATCAAGATTTCTCAAAAAGAATACCAACAACCTTTCTTCATCTCAGATCCATCGTTTGGAGGACACGGAAAACATTTTAAATCTACCTTTCACTGAAGAAGAATTCACCTTCTGCCTTAACAATCTGAAAATTAAAAAGTCCTCAGGACCGGATAACATACATGCAGCATACTGGTAGCTATGCAAAACTGACTCTTTTAAAGATTTTCAATCTTATTTGGAAGATAGGAACTGTACCTGGCATTTGGAAAGGAGCTACGATATAGTCTCTATCCTGAAAAAAGACAAAGATGCCGAAAGCTACTTCTCTCTTACCAGTACTGTGGCCAAACTAATGGAACGGATGATCATGAACCGATTGAATTAGGTACTTGAATCCCATAATTTACTTTAGACATGAGCAGGCTGGTTTCCGTAGAAACCGATCCACTACTGATCAGGTGGCTCATCTTAGTCAAAGATTCTCTTGACAGACGAGAAGTAATGACTGCAATTTATGTGGATTTTAAATCTGCATACGACTCTGTTTGGCGGGAAAAAGGTAAGATGATACATTGGTTCTCTTCATTCTCGGGTCAGAGAAGCTGCAAGGTCCGCTTCGGACAGTCAACCTTTAAAAGTCACATTCTCCAGACTGGACTGCCCCAAGGAGCAGTGAGTAGCTGCTCACTCTTTAATGTTTACATAAACGACTTGATCCTTGCCTTGAGAACGGACGGAATGGAGTGTCTTCTGTTTGCAGATGATCTAGTTATGTGGACCCAATTTCCAAAGAAGAATGCAAAATATGAAACCGAAAAGCTCTTGAACAGAGCGCTAAACGTTCTATCTGAATGGTGTAAAGACAACAACATGACGGTGAACCTCAGAAAGTCTGCTGTGCAAACTTTTTCATTGATGGTCTACAGAGATCAAGACTTATTATACACTGATAAATTTAGATACCTAGGCGTGGTCTTCGACAATAAGTTAAGCTGGAAACTGCACATTGAAAGTGCGTTGGAAAAGTTGAAAAGCGCCTGTACATTCTTAAACGCCTGGCTGGTTGTCTTTGGGGGTGCGCTCGAACTACACTAGAAAACACCTATAAAAAATACATTTTGCCTGTTATCACTTATTGTTGTGAAGTTCTTGTTTTTGCCCCAAAGAACTTGATTGAGAAACTCGAATTAATTCAGAACCGGGCCCTTAGACTTATTGTAGGTGCAGTGCAGACTACTCCCATTGACTCTCTTCTATTTCTGACCAATACAAGATCAATCAAATCAATTATTGAAGAGAAAGCTCTTATACTTTATGAAAAATTAATTACATTAAATGTACCCTTTTGGAACTACTACCAAAATATTCCAAGACACTTAAAGACACAAAGTGGTTTTCTACAGAGAGTTCTAGAATTAAGAGCAGAGCTGGAACTTGTTGATTCTGTAGAGGGTTGCTTAAAACCCCCTAACCCTGTAAACCATGTTGAGATACCTACCAATCTGGACCTTGCACAACCATTTCTTAAGAGCCAAATGCCTCAAAGCAGCTTAAAGATCCTTGCACTTGAAACTATCGACACTCTCTACCCTGAATGGTTACGTGTATATACTGATGGCTCCTTGATCGAACTATCCCCGAATGTGAGAGTTGGAATATTTTCTTCCATCTTTTCTTTTTATGTGCCAGTTGGTAAACAGAAAACTGCCTTTGATGGCTATTTATGTAGCACTGGAACAAATTGCCCCCAGATCTTACAATACGGTAGTTATACTGTCTGACTCCAAAGCTGCCATTCAAGCTATTAGATCTCGTGAAACACCTATCTCTAGGACTATCCAGAATTTCCAGGTTCTCCTGGAGAGTTTGAGGATAAAAGGGTGACAAACAACACTCCAATGGATCCCAGGACATTGCGATATCTACGGCAATGAGCAGGCCAATATGCTGGCTAAGAAAGGCCCCCATCCCCTCCCCACAAAAAATTTGCTAACTTCCCCCTTCCATGTTAGCTTGTTCGAAATAGTGCTACTTTGCTTGCTCATAATATGACAATGCTTCTTTTATTTATGTACTTAAAAAAATTCTCTCGTCTAAATCCCCCCCAAGCTTTAAGTGGGCGCATCGTGCGCCCCCTTCCCCCCTGATGGGGACCCCTGAATTCAATAGCCAAGCACTCTTAAATCCTTTCATTCGGCAAAAGACTATATCAAACATTTTATGAGACAAAACTGGAAAGCGTTGCTCACTTCTCGTATTTCTTTAAGAAGTTGGGGGAACAGCTTAGAACAGGGTATTGCCGATAAGCTCCGCAATAAAGCTGTTTCAGAATTCAGACTTATGGTTGGCCATGATTGCCTGGCGAACCACCTCTGTCGCATCGGCATTCTCGCTGACCCAAATTGCTCGAATAATGAACTTATGGACAGGAACCATCTATTGAGATTCTCGGCTCTGAGCTACTGGAGTGCCCGACATCTGTTAATGAGATAGTGACTTTTTTCTCTTACTTGCTGTTCACTGTTTTTGTAAGAGTTGGTCATTTTCTTTTGCCATTAGAAATGAAATAAAAAAATGTTTGCAAGGTCAAGTTTAAATTAAATTACTAAACAAAATTAAAGCTATCAATATATTTATTTGAAAGACTTGGATACCAAATTTGATAATTGAAATATTAGTTCATTCGATGAAATAATAATATTTAAAATAATAATATTTTAAAAAGACCATTGTTGATCAACAACCATTTCTTAACCCCAGTGATGATGCGCTTTAAAAATGGATTATTTTCTCAACGTTTGAAAAGCATATCAGAGAAGTCAGAGCGACGGTGATTAATAATTTCTCTTTTTTTTTTTTTTTTTTTTTTTTTAAGTTCAAGTAATTTACATCGATAATTATTTAAAAATAAAAAAAAAAGCGAAATTCTTTTTTATTAGTCTGAGAGCCGTGGTAGCTCAAGGGATAGAAGAGCTTTAGGTATGAGGTTAACCGGGTTAGAATCCCATCGATGGTTGGTCCATACGAATTCCACACCCGGGTCGCACCGACCACAGTGCATAGCGTAAATTATACTCAGTGGTACATGGATCATGGGTTAGAGTCCCCTTGCCGTCATTCTAACCGTGGGAGGTTTTCCTCTCCATGTAACGCAAATGTGGGTTAGTTCCATCCAAACGCTTTCCACAAAAGGTCTGGTTTCTTAGGACAAGCGCCTTATCTGGGCGTCAACGTCCCGCTGACGCCAACAAAATACTGGTTTGTTAGCTCAAGGCCTGTTTTCTTAGAACTTGCGCCTTATCTGGGCGTCAGCGGAAAGTTGACGTAGAGCTGACGCCAAAAAATACTTTTTTGTTAGCTCAGCGTGAGCAGCCGGTTCAACGCAGACGTTATCTCTCATTGTGCATGCGTTAATAATGTAAACAAATATTTATTTTGAATTTGTATTGATTTTGTTATTGTCGACTTGTGTTTTAGAGAACAAATAATGACTTTATATAACACATTATAGCTGAGCTAAATGAAGAGTGTCATGTTTAATGAAGAAGCTATGTTTAATGTCAAAATCAAAATCTTGGCTGATTTCAATGTGCTATTGGATGTTGTCCGCCATTGCTTCTGTGGTTAACGTCACGTTGTAATCCAACTGCAGTTGAGTTGGACGGCAATTGTAGTTCAAGATGAGCGTTCGATGACGTATACTATCAAACTCACAAATGGACCAATCAGAGGTTAGCGCTGATTTTCAGCTGACGGCGTCCTGTCCTAAGAAACCAGGCCTAAAGGGAAATTTCTCTCAATACTTGATTCAGGAGTTCTCTTGTCTTCTGGATTGAGTTCGAAATTAGAAGGTCACGGAGTTGAACATTAGTAGTCATAAACCTAAAATTGGGTCGGCTGTATAACGACGGTTATAATTATAAAACTGAAATATTGAGGACTTACAGAAATTTCTAATTATTGAGGAGGACATGAAACTGGCAAATAAAACAATAACCAGAGTAATAAATATTAAGTGGACAGTAGCAAACACCTGTAAGATGTGTGTGAGCATTTTTATATTAGTTATTGGCATCAGATTTTTAAAGAGGAAAATAATTCCTTATTTTTCATAAATGAAGAAAGAAAAATTATTACTTTTTCCTTCGACCTTTGTTTACTCTGCTTTTTCTATTCAACATTTTTTTTTTTCATTTGTTCTCATTTTAAAAATCTGAGGTGAAAAATAATCTACAGGTGCTATGATAGTAAAGATTTCAGCTAACAGGCTTGTAATCTTCTTCTCATGTAACAAATCAAAAATTATTAGAAAAAGAAAATTGCGAATCCGACAAATAATCTTATGCATGTATAAAAAGTATACGAAAGAAATCAAAATATTTTACATTTAATCAAACTTTATTTTCGAAAAGAAAAAAAAAGGAATACAAATCAAACAAGAATGAAATGGAATGTTAAATACTAATAAATACTCTGTGACACTTTCAATCAAATAAATAAATAAATACAGTTTTGCCAGCAATGACTAGATACTTAAGAAAATAATTAAACTATACAAGACAAGTAGTAATTTATGTAATAATATTACTGCATAGATGGCATTATCAATAAAGTTTTAACACTTTATTACATTTGAAATATAATTAATACTGGTAATCAGACATTTCACATTTTTCCCATATATTACTAATAAAATAAATTAGTTAAAAAATTATACTACGTACTTCCAAAAAAGTAGTACATTTTTTGAAATAATTCTAATAAAGAAAACTATTTAGTTTTTTAGAAGTTGACAAAAAGTTGCACTACTTTTAAAACAGATAGTAAATTAATTAAGGAAGACAGTAAGTTAAAATTCTTTTACTAAATCAGCAGACTTTACGTTGATCCTCCAAATGGACTATTGCAATAGGTGCACAAAGGACACCAAACAAATATTTATAGTAAATACACTGTGTTGTGCAAAAGTGTCTGCATACCTCAGCCAAACTCATTGTCCCTGAAATGAGGAGGCACTGTTCATTATCAGGTGAGGGGATAGAGTTTAGTAATGGTAAGTCTTAGACATTTATAAGAATTTGAATGAGTTTGTCTTTTGACATCTATTAATTTTTGCTTGAAAGACGCATAAAACATATTAATTATAATAAATCTAAAAAATGTATACTATTAAAGATATAAGCTTAATAAATATAAATGATGGAAACTTTGTGTACAAGATGACCTATATTAATAAAAAATCTGGCGAAAATTCTAATGAGGATAAAAAGTGGGAAAATGGAACAAGTTAATTGCTTAGCAGTCACTGGTGATGATAGCCATTCAAGAACCTTTTTTTTCACATATCAGTACAGATACACCATACAATTCTATCACCTTTCCTAATTAATACATATAAATAATAAACAATGTTAAATTATTTAGAGAATGATTGTACAATTTCAATTGTACAATGTAAGTCACATGAATTTGATAAAGGGTGTAAAAAATCGATGGAAATAAAACCAAAGAATAGGCACTCTGGTTTTTTTTTTAATTGTTTGTATAGATTGGCATTATATGGTTTTTGCATAGGTAGACATTATGATCGTTGCATAAGTAGATATTACGGTCTTTGCATAATTTAGCATCATTTATATTACATAGACAACATGGTTTTTGAAGAATATACAGGCATTTAAGTCTTTGAATTTAAATTATTAGCTTCCCACCTTACTATACATCAACAAACAAAAAAATAATAATAAAAAAATAGCAACACACCATTCAAAAATACATTACAATTATAGCATGTTTTTCTTTCTACATTTTCAATATACTTAACACAAACATTTTTTTAAGCAATAGCTTAATTTACTTGTTTGATACCTCCTTGTTAAAAAATAGAGAAAGATATGGTATTATTATGCAGAGTATTTGTATCATAACTAATCTCTTTTTTCTTCAGAATAAAGCTGAAATAATCAAAAATACATGTTTATATTCTGTTACTAGTAAAGAAAAAACCATTATCCCTATGACGAGAGCCTGTCTGCATTTAAGTGCATGCCAAATGGATATCAATCTCCCAGCGCAAACGAATATCAACATTGTCAACTCTTGAAATGACGTTGCACAGCCTTCTTATTTTGCTGCTTTCTTAAATTGTGTAAAATGAGGAAACCGAAACTTATTGAAGAATCATTTAACAAGTATTGAGAATTAATAAAAATGATATTTAAAAATTGAAACAAATATACGCCTTTCTGTTTGCATATAAAGATACTGATGAAATAACAAATAATGTTTATTGCAGACGATTTTCTTCTACAGCCAAACAAGAGTAAAAATTCATTATCTCACATTTGATTTGTTAAGAGCATGTCAGCATAAGACGTGCCACTTTTAGTGGTCCAATAAAATCCAATGCTCTTGCAACATTATATAGTTGTTCCTATTTCTCGAAATATGTCCCAAGTCTAGGATTCCAGTAAGACTGAAACTATAACCTTTTTTTCAATAATTCTGTGATATATATCGTAAAAGATAGCAAAATTTAAATTTCTCTCTGAAGTGCTTAACTTTAAAAACCTTTTATATAGTTTTGAAAGCATATTTGTATATTTTGATAACGAAATAAAATGGAACTATAAGCAGTCGCGGATGATTAATTAAATCCTAAATGGTCTTTTCTTAACTTGCAACGGAGTATAGAAATTTCAACTTTGGCAATCGCAATTTAGATACATTCTTAAATAGCCCTATTTTTAAGAAATACAAATTATTATTTAACACCAATACAGAAAAATTAATTTTTGCTTTAAAATATTTTAATACAGCAATATTTAAATTTTATTTGTCGTAAAGGCACTTAGTAGTTTAATTTTAGTGTTAAACCTGAATAAAAGTTAGGGTAACATGCAGTAATTTCCCTACTTTACGAATATAATTTTCAAAATATAATAAACTTTAATACCACTAGCAACATAGCATACTTTCAAGAAAGTATATAAGTATACAAGGAAAGTATACAAGGAAGGCTTACATACTTGATTGTGTAAAAATTGAAAATGAAGATTTTTTTAAACCTCAATTTTTCAAAAGAATTGGGGCCAGTCATAATAGAATTATTGAAATATTAGGATTGTAGGGATATTATTTCTTTCATCTTTTTTTTAAAATTTATCATCAATTATCAGCTTAAGTTTCTTTTTAATAACAGTGCTATATAGTATTTAAATTTAATTTTAGTATGAAAATGCCTTTTTGATACCTTGAAATTCAAAACAAATATAAATTCAAATAAAATTTGATAATCTGAATTGTTAGCTGAGATTTAGTTTACTTTTAAAATCTTTGGAAACTTTGTAAGGCTCTTCATTGATTCCAGTCGCACTATGATCATTATATTTTGCTTGCACTGATAACATAATCTTTAATAAGAGAGGATGATGAGACTATATATAATAATAATGAAAAAACAAAAATTGTCTTGAGCAAAGCCTGCTCCACTAAATAATAAACCGTTTATTAGTTGCACACATTAAACCATGCAGTACAAAGAGGGTTATTCATTTTGAAGATCTCATGACAAGCATATTATTGAAATTGAGAAAAGAAAAAGAATCCGACTTAGGTTAATAATGGTAATCAAAATCAAACAAGTTAAGCTATTCAAGGTTCTACTGACATCTGAAAATTATTTTCACCTTCATTTCTTTGCTACTAAAAGCATAAGAAATTAAATAATGAAACAAATAAAAATTTGAAAAGTATATGTGTGCTTTTCAAACAAATAAACATAATGAAAAGGGAATCTAAGTTGATAATACTGAAAGAAGTATAAAAAAAATAAATCCATAAAGATTTTTTTTTTTTTTTTACGAATTAGGATGCATCCTTTTAAATGCAATTAACTTACAATCTGGCAACCTGAAATGGTCTAAGATAAGTTATGGAAGCGTTGACTTAAGTCATACAAGGGCAATGCCAAAATCATGCAGGATTCTTGCCAACAAGGAGGTGGCAATTTTCGACAGATTTTAAAATATATTAACGAAATTGATACTTTTATCATAAATGATAAGATATCCGAAAAAAAAAAAAAAATTACCAAAAAAGGAAAAAATAAAAACTTGAATCGCAAGACCATTTTTTCCAATCAGTGCCAGAAATATTGTGCAATTGTCTACCAATGTTACAAGAAAAATTATTTGGAAATGCTTACAATTCTTTACTATGATGAAAAAGGAATTGAGGTATCAAACCAGGTTTATAAATGAAAATATTAAAAACACTCTTTTGCAACTGATTATTAGTGTGATTGATGTTGCTTCTCAAATTAAATTTCTGCTGGTAAGTAAATACTTAATCAGTATGAGATTATTCTGTTTCATGATCAGGCACTATACTTTCGAAATATATTGTAACGTTCAGTCAATCAAGAGTTTAAAAGAGTGGCTTGACTGATGCTAATTCGAATCAGTCAAAATTCGAATTCGATGTTCTCATAGTAAGGATATCTTTTGATTATACCTTTTCTGCTAGTTTACTTAAAGCAGAGATATCACCAATAACCTCAAATTAGAAATTAGCATATATTTTAATTTTCATGTGAGTTTCAATACTTAGTTTTCTTAAATGTGCCGCTGCATCGGCTTTATGTAAAAAAAGGTGGTAGTTGAAATATTTCCTGGCGTTTTGCTTTCTCTTTTCTTTTTTTAGTAATAGTGCAGAATCGGTTATTTATACTGAGGAGAAGAGTCAAAATAAACTGATTGGATGGCTGACAGTGTAAGCTGAATGAGACCTGACCCTATCTTCACTGTCTGATAATTGGTCAGTTGAAAGTTTTTGGAGCCATTATTATTGTCTGATAGCATTCTAAAAGATACGATCCATTAGAGTTTTTTAATGTAATCTAGATTTTCTCCGACAGGCTTTGCCACAATACGTCAAAGTAAGGATGCTTCAATCAGCAACTATATGATGAATTCTGTCTCAACTGAAGTGTTCTATGGACATGTGACCTCTCTTTGTTCTGCCAATTATCAGAGGGGATTTGTACCTATAACGCCATAATACTAACAAAACATGTTTTTGTTCGTTGGATTCACAATGTGTTCGGTCGTCAATACAATATAAAAAATAAAGAAAGAAAAAAAAATTCCATTATTTTTTATCCAATTATATATAACACATAGTTCGTTGCTTCATTGATATCAACAAATTAAGCCAACTAATTTCTGAAAGTTGCAGAAAATGTTTTACGTTGTTACGATTCAGGAACAAAATTTTTTTAAATACTACAATTAAACAATGTTCAAAGTGAAAGAATATAATACCAAGCAAGATGTGAAACAAAATAATTGAATAATCAATAAAAATTAATACTGAAAAGTTAACATTATTAAGCATATTTTTTTATGTAAAATGTTTGAGCTTCTTAAAAGTAGAAGAAAAAAAACTCATGCACAAAAAATTAATGTTTAATATTTAACTAATATCAACATATTTTTTGTCTTGTTTGCTTTTTTATCAAATTTTCTCCGTTTTTTTTTAATTGAATTTATTGAAATACATAACACCTTAAACAAGAATATTGCAAATTTAGTATATGCATGTGTTAAAAGGCTTAAAAACATCTTAAAGTAAATAAGCAAATTTTGTTCATGGAACTAAATAAATTCCAAAAAGAAAATGTAGCACCAAAATAGACAATATGACGTGACTTTTGTTTAAAAAGTTTTACTTAAAATAGGCCATGCAATAAAATAAAACTTTGGAAAAATTTTATACTAATTTTTCTGTAATTTTATATTTTTTAAGTTCATATAAAAATGGAAAGCTCAATCAAAAATACTTCTCAAAATAGTTTTGGTAAAAGGGAAATTTGATATTCTGATCATAAATATTTGTATTTTTTGTATTGCTATAAAGTCGAAAATGAGGCTGCAAGCTAATTATGCATGAGGTAAAAAATCAACACAAGCTGACAACACATTGTTCAGACAATAATGACATATTTTTTAATCACTGCAATATTCAGTTAATCTTATTTTTATGCAAACTAATAAAAATGTCTCACAATCATCAGAGCCTAATAATAATAATTAAAACATTCTTACAATTTTTTAAACTTAAAAATCTCTTTCATTGTAAAAAAAAAAAATCACATATTAATTTTCATAAATTATATAAAAATTCTACAAAAGATAAAATGAAGAAACTAATGCAATTTTTAAAAAAAATACTGTTCACAGTATCACCGGCAGCGAATCTTGAGTCATAATTTTTTTTTTTATGAAGTGTGTATACATATTAATACTTCTGCAGCATGTGCACAATAATGTTCAATCAAAAGATATTTTTTTTTTAAAAATGTTCATAATTTAAAAACCCTAAAACAAGCATTAAGGAGAATTCTTGGTAGAATTTTTCTCAGTCTGATTCTCTTTAATTATTGTTGGACTAGCAGTTGAGTTAGTAGTTATTGAGGGAAAAGGAGGCTGCTGGGAAGCATCTGGTATCTTTACTATGTGACTACTGATGCCATAAGGACGAAGATGGTAGATGAGATACTCTAGGACATACATCATATTAGGACTAACATAGTGGAAAGATACAGCAGTATCACTACAGCATTCCATACCCTGAAAAGAACACACTATATTACAGGGAATCAATGATTTTAAAAAATATTTTAGCAATGCACAAAAATATCACTTGCATGTAATTATAAAAATAAATCAAATTCAGCACTTTAAGAAGCCAAGTAAGTAGAATTATATTTTTTATGGATTTAATAATAAGCGTAATTTCAAAAAAAATGTATACATTTTTATGAATTTTTGGATTTTTTCTGCTAGTCTTTCAAACACATACCATATACAAATCAAGTGAAACCCTTAAAGGTAATATTTATACAGATAAAGATAGTTAGATCCCAATATGACATGCTCACAAAGAATTTGGTTGATAATGTCTCACTAATGGTCAAATAGTACCAATTTGAGATCAATGATAATCTGAAGGCAACACTTGCACACACACACATTACACAACCTCAATTTAGATAAAAGGACAGGTAGTCTATGCACTACACCTCCCAACCATTTACAAACTTGTAAAGCTTTGAAATCATAATCAATAACATTAAAGAAGATGCCGACCGGACAGTGTAGGGATCAAGAAACTGGCCTTGCATCAGAAAGGTTCTAGGTTCGAATCCCTTGCAAGGCATGGGTGTTCTATCATTCTCTGTACTATCTGTCCAATGTTGGCCCACCAGATAGCGTGCCCCTGAAAGAGTGGCCAACAAATCTGCTCTTCAGATGCCTGCATTGACAAAAGGTCATTCCCCAGTGGGCATTGGAGAAAAAAAAAACATTAAAGAGAATTCCAAGCCACTTAGGTCATGCATTCATCATAAGAAACAAAAGCTCAAGTAAAAGAGTGAATATACCAAGCCGGTACTCAAAGAGATGTGCAAAAATAAAAACAAAGCATTTTAAGAGATCACCAAACTGCTGCTGGGAAAAGTAATCTACATCTGTATTTTGGAACAGGTTGCTACAATTTTCTATTTTATCCTGTTCACTTGTTTTTTTCTTTTTTGCATTACTGTGTGTTTACAATGAAAGTTTTAAGTCTGGCCACTTTGCTGTTGTAGCACAGTCTTTGTAATGTGGTTAACTAAGCTCCGCAATTTGGTCTTGCATACAACAAGCCTGCATTTGCTAACCTACTCAAACTCATAAGGCATTGGACTACATATTTTAAAACTTAGAAGTGGTCATATGATAGGTACACTGGTTATTATGATAAAAAAGTTGCGTACATAATTTGCAAATAGGTCTTTATCCTTTATTTACATACTATTAATAAAAATCCTTATTTACTTTATTGCAATGTTTCACCTTTAAAATTTTCTAAAAAGAAAGTTTAATTTTTTCAGGTGAAATCATCTTTGGTTATGCAACTTTTATAAATGCATATAAAAAATTATTGATTAATGCAATTAAATAAAGAGATACAAAGAGGAAATATAAAAAGTAAAAATAACATTAAAGAGATCAAAACTTTTATAGCTATTCGGACCTTATTTTTCAGATTGCTGCTACCTCTCTCTCCTATTATAAAGGGTCAAGAATTTGAATACATTCAAAAAAGGAATGTTTATTCTGAGAAAGTAGGTTTTAATATCTGATTTTGTAGCTTTAATCATGGTCTGCAAAAATTAATTAGGACATTGCTACATTGTTTTATATCATTTTGCAATTGTTTATTCAGTAAAATATTTAACAATAATATCACACTTGGTTTCAATGTGTGTCATGTTTTCAGGGTGGCCACTCAAATCAGATTTCAAATTTTCCTGATTTTTCCAGGTAAAAATCTTAAAATTTCCAGGTTTGTGTTTTTTTTCCTTTTTTCTTATAAAGTGTAGGATGTGTACAAGAAAAGTGTCTGTATTATAAAATATCTTATTCAAAATGTCATTTTTTTAAACATATCTTGAAAAAAAATTAATTTTCTTACAAGATATTTTTTCATTATTTTTGAATGTTCTGGTACAACATTAATTTTTAAAAAATTAAGACGTGGAGAAAATAATATGTTTAGCTTGCAGAATATATTGTTTTTATTGTTTTTATTGAATAATTTTAATTGTTTTTATTGAATTTAATGTGCTACTTTAAGTAGTATTTGCTCAAAGTGTACCTACAAAATGACAAAATCAGAATAACCAATAAAACATTGGATAAGTATTGTTTAATATATTTTCATTAAGGAAAAGAAAACCGCTTCAGGTGATTATATATCAATAATTTTTAATAATTACAGTGGCTCCCAAAAGTGCTCACTCACTTATAACTTATATTGAAATAGGTAATAAAAATTCAATAATTAAAATGAATATTTCACAATGGGTATTTGATAATAAGATGTATAATCTATTCTTAGCAAAACTGCATGGAATATTTTAAAAACAAAGCAAAAGTTAATTTTTTAATCAAATAATAACAAAAATGTTACCCCACGAAAGTCATCGTACATTTAAATGTTTTGGATCTCAGAATTAAAATTATCGTCAATTGCTTTTTTTATTTAATTATTTTTCATTTCTTTATTAGCAATTTAGTATCAAACCTATAATCGCAAAATTATATTTTAATTTTTGCTTGTTAACTCCGTAATATTTTATTTTATCATTTAAAAATAACTTGTGGTCATAATAAAATAGACCAAATTTGATTATTTGTCTTCATAAGAGGTAAATCAGTAATGAATATGTTAAATTAGTTTACTGTATTCAATTAAACTGTGCAACATGTGATAAAATGCTTAAAAGAAGGACTTCAAATCAGAGATTAAAATTATAAATTTTGTGGAAAAATTCATAAATTTGCAATTGAGTGTTGTAAAAGTTTCTGTAAAAATTTTAAAAACATATTCTGCACGAATTTCACCTGACGAAAAAAAAATAAAAAATTAGTTACACGTATTTTCAACCTTTAAAAGCTATTGTAGATGCTAAAGGAAACTCCACTAAATGTTAATTTAATGAAAAATTAGATTACTAATAGACTGAGTTTTTTCTTTAAAAGTGTATGATGACTTTTGTGGGATAAAGTTTTTGTCACTTTTTGATGATTGATTCCCTAAAAATAAACTTTTCCTTTGTTTTCAAAATATTTCATATTGTCATTTAAAATATTTCAGTTTTGTTAAGATTAGAACTTAAGATTAGAATTTTTATAATTAAATATACATTCTGAAACATTCATTTTAATTCATGGATAGTCTTATTTCATTGAAAGTCAAAAGTGTATCAACACTTTTGTGAATCACTGTAATTATAATTCAATATAAAGCTGTACTGTATACTGCATTATACTGTATTTCATCTTACCAGTGCTTTTTATAAAATTCACTGATTATATTTTCCTTAAACCAATATCTCAAGTCAAATTTTTAAATAATGGTATTTTGAAATAGCATTTTTATTTTAAGAGATTCAGTATAAAAAAATAAATGTCAAAAATGTAAAATTGTCAAATTTTTAGTTCTATACTCTATAGAAGAAAAAAAATTAATAAAATTCCTTAAAATTCATACTTTGATTTTTTTTCTTATTTGAAATTAAAACATTTAAAGAATTCCAATCTAAACACACAGTTTTTTAGTTTAGCATAGTTAATTGTTTTTATTTGAACAACTGGAATCTTGTACAGTGCAGAACTAAAACACTAAGTTTCGTTTTCCTGCTCCTGAATAAACACATATGAATAAAAAAATATATATTTTATGTATATATATCATTTAATATGTTTCCTATATATTCCTTAGTCATTGTCAGCTTTTTTAGGTAAAAAGATGAATAGTTTTGAAATATCATCTCTGGAATGCAAGCAACATTTACGAACTTTCGATATTGTGATAACTATGCAATTCGAATTTTGAATCAAAAAACTAATATTTACCAACAAAACCGTAAAATTTTATATTAATATATACTTAGTTCTAAAAAAAACTTTTTTCAAAATAAAAATATACTATAAAAGGTTAAAATGAAATAGAAAAAATTAGCATTAATGCAAGAATTGTAACAATTTGTTGACAAACATTGCTGTTAGTGATGGGGGAAAATGCGTGATTGGTTGGTTTGCTGAGAAAAAATAATTTACAGATTTCTTTGAATGGGAGTTGAAAAGCTTTCAGAAAAAGAGTGCAATATAAAATCTATTATTATTAAATTATAATCAACAAATTTTTATAGAATTTAATAAAGTTAAAAATACAAAAACATTTTGCCAAAATAGAAAAAAAATACCACTCTCAAAACAACTTTGCGAACAAACTTGAATCATTGTGTGAACACGGACAGAATTTAAAAACCGAATCCTAACCCCGTCTTCCACATCCACCATAATCTTTGCCTTTCCTAAATTGCACAGTCTTTATAGAGATCAAAGGTTTCTACATTTGCATGGGAGAATTTTATGTTGTATTCTAGTTTAACAGGGTTATAATGGAGCAAATTTTGACGAAAGCAAAGTAAGTTGATGATATTTTAACTGTTTGGAGATACATTTCCGTCTAAAAAATGTGGGTATAATGGATGAAACAATTTAATTTAAGAAAATTATTAGCAAATAATTTAAATTAGTGAAATTAAAAAAATATATAAGAAAAAATTTCCAGATTTTCTTTAAAATTTCCAGGTTTTTATCCATATTTCCCTGATTTTTCCAGTATAAAAAAAATTCCCTGATAATTCCAGGTTTTCAAGGTTTTCCAGGTATGTGGCCACCCTGGTTTTGCAACAAAGTGCTAGAAGCTTATGTTAATTTCTTTTCCTTGTAAATAGCAAAGAATTTAAAACAAGCAAAAACAAATATAATATTATAAAAAAATATTTTTCAAAAAGATTATTACATTTTTCAAGTGCAAAATTACCACATTTTATCTATGCAATATAGTTGTATTGGAACACTGCAAAAAGTATATCATTTGCATTATGTATTTTTATTATAATTAATTCCCTAAGATGAATAAAAAAACATCACACTTTAATTTTTTCTTTGTGAAAGTGAAAATATTTAATCCTGAAGGGAATATGTACCTCTGTAGATGCATAATAGATGTACTGCCAATACCAGGAATCTTTTGGCACATGACCAGGAATGAGATGATGTTCAGGAACAAAGGGAAAAAACCTTCCCCTGCCTAAACTGTCTCTAGTGTCACCGGCTTTCACGCCAATGCTTTCCAGGCACTTTCCTATCTCCACATCCTCAGCCCCACCATCGTCCGAACGACACTTCTCTCCGTCAGGTATGCCCTTCTGTACAAATCTTTTGACAGCCTCTTTGCTCAGAACGTAGCCTGCTCCACCACTCATGTAGCCTTGCTTCACGTAAGGCTTAAATCGGCAACCAAAATAAACTGGTTCACTGGGATTGTGTGACATGAGCATGTATCTGAAAATATGTAAAAGTCATAAAAACTACATTTTGCGAGAATACAAATAAGTTTGTAAACAAAACAATGGAATTTTTTTAAGTAATGAACTATTACAAATTAAAATTCAAACGTAGACAAAATAAAACCCAAAATGTACTGATCTGCTAAATATGAGGAACACTAAATGATTTTAATATTCAAAGAAACAGAATCAGCTAAGCTGTGAAAAATGTAAATGACATTACATATACTTAAAAAAAAAAAACTCATAAAATAGTATTGCAAACAAAGTCTGAAAAAAATAGAAGGTGAAATTGCTGAGATACCTCATTTGTAGTTGTATTGATTTAAAGAAAGCAATGCTGTTGAAGAAAGGGCATTAAAGAGAACTTAAAAAAAAATTCAAAACAGGAATAAATTTAATTTCCTGTTATCCTTGTTTAGTTTTAAAAAATTTATTATTCATTGCTATTTAATTTTCAATCTGAATATAGTATTTTTTATTTCTTAAATGTAACTTTAAACGCTAGCAGCATCAATTCATCATATATCATTTTATTTTGTTTAATTCAAATTCAGAGATGTCAGCACAATTTTTGTTTGAGCCTGCGCAGTAGTAAGTTTCATTTTCGAACCTTTACTTTTACTTTGTTTTTCGTCACGGAGCAAATAATATATACGAATTCGATGTGTTGTAGATGGTTATAATTTTCTTTTCGGGACCAGCTCCCAAAGATATTACGATGATACATTCAAAATTGTTATTTATCGATAGCTATTAGCTATATTAATTTACGAGGTGAGTCGTTTTTATGTTTTGTTGTCATTAGTTGTGCTGAACTGTCTGAAATCGTTTTCATGTTTAATTAACTAAATAATTTGCTGCTATCTTATTTTCAACTTGTTTACTGTTAAAAATTTCAATTCAAGTTTATATTTTGTGAAATCAATTAATATCCAGTATCGTTAATTGTTCAATATATTATTTGCAGAATAAAATGTTCTTAAGATTCTTAATTTGTCAGGGTTTAAATTTTACAATATATATTTGTTTTCTTTCTCTTTTTTTATTTTGGTAATTAATTTTACCTGGTCCGTCGTTTTACAATTTACAACTATTCATTTTTTGGTCTCGTCGAGACGGGAGACGGCCACTGAGCTATTGTTTTGTCGTGAGAATTTGCATTTTCGTGCTTTTGATTTCGTACCGGAAACGACGCTGAGTCTTTTGTTTGTTTTGATTAGCATTTCGTATTTTCGATTTCGATATGGATATGTTAAAAAAGAAGCGTAGTGTGTTAAAGGGGAAAATTACTAGAATTTCAAACATTCTTCATCCGAAATTTGATGTTGTTTCTATTGATGTCGCAGAGTTAGAAGTATTTAAAGAACAAATTAACGAAATTTGGTCTGAATTAAACAGCATACATAACGATATTATGTTACAATGTAAAGAAGATGAATTTGAAACGAATTCAAATGAATTTGATGAAATCGCATCTAAAATTGATTTATTAAAAATCAAAATTGCTCGTGAATTTTCAAAGAGTAAAACGGAAGTATGTAGTAATAATGCCGCTAATGTTAGTGATAATAAATCGAAACTTTCACAAACTTGTTTAAGGCTCCCAAAATTTGAATTACCAACGTTTTTTGGTGAAAGCGAGAAATGGTTGTCATTTAAAGAATTATTTTTGACGTCTATCGATAAAAATTCTGATTTAACGGAACTTCAGAAATTTCAGTATTTATACGCAAGCGTAAAGGGATCCGCTCTTAAATTAATTTCAGGTTTTTCACTTACCGAAGAAAATTATAAGCATGCTTGGGAAACTTTAAATTCAAGATTTGATAATAAAAGAGAATTAGCGTTTGCTCAAATTTCCAAATTATTTCGATTGAAGTCTATGAAACCGAATTCAGCTAAGTCTATTTTTGAAATTTTAGACACTTGTAACGAAGTTACGCGAATTTTATTAACTTTAGGTTTAGAAGTAAACTCGTTTGTCGATTTAATTTTAATTCATTTTATTTTGGGTAAATTAGACGAAACACTTAGGCAAAGATGGGAACTAAGTTTGACAAATCAAGATTTTCCAAAATTTTCTGATTTGGCTAAATTTTTAGAACAACAGGCGAAAGGTTTATCTTGTAAAGATGGAATGCAAACGGAAATAAAACAAAATTCGATTCCTAAGAAAGCATTCGTTAACAATATTGTTCTGAATAAAAAAGAAAATTCATGTTTTACATGCAGTGAAAGTCATCCAATTTTTAAATGTCCTATTTATGGTAAAATGACCATCGATGACAGGTGGAATCTCATAAAAAGCCACAAAATTTGTGCTAATTGTTTAAGGAAGGGTCATTTTCCGAATTCTTGTTCTTCGAACTCTACTTGTAAATCTTGTCAAAAAAGACATCACACTTCACTGCATCGATTTTACCCTATAAATTCTAATGTTTACAATTCAGTTAGGCAAAATTCAAATTCATTTGCTAATACTGCAGCCAGATCTGAAAATTTAGTTGAAGCTAGGGATAATATTCAGCTCAGCACAACTTGTCAACAAAACTTTAAAAGTGAGGAACATACTTTATTATCAACAGCTTTAATAAAGGTTAGAAATGCTGAGGGGCATTTCGTTAATTGCCGAGCGCTGATTGACAACGGCAGTCAAAAATCTCTAGTGAGCAAAAACTGTGTTAAAAGACTGCAATTATCAAAGACTGTTACAAATCATTCGATTTCAGGAATTAATAATACGCTAGTAAAATCTTCTTTATCTGAAGTATCTTTGGTCTTTTCTCCACATTTTAATGAGAACATTTTTTGCTGTAAAGCTTTAATTGTAGACTGCATAACAAGTGATTTACCGAACTTCACATTTTCTTCATGCAACTGGCCACACCTGCATGGTCTAATGCTTGCAGATCCAACATTTCATGCAACTGGTCCAATAGACATTCTGTTAGGAGCCGACTTATACGCTGACTTGCTAATTGGAGAACCAATTTTAGGGAAGAAAGGTACTCCAGCTGCACTCAATTCTCATCTAGGCTGGCTATTATCAGGAAGAGTGTTCTCAAACTCCAATAAGGAAAACTCCTTTGTGAACTGTCATCTTACCTCATCTTTGGATTGTCAGTTGGCAAAATTCTGGGAGCTCGAATCTTTACCTCAAGCTGAACTGAAATCAAAGAATGATATAGATTGTGAAGCATTTTACGAAAAAACGGTTGCTAGAGATCCATCTGGACGGTATATTGTGAGAATACCTTTCAAACATTCTATAGAATTTGGTGACTCAGCTACTCAAGCAAGTAAAAGATTCAACTACATTGAAAGAAAACTAAGTAAGAATAATGAACTTGAACATCAGTACACAACTTTCATGTCGGAATATCTTCAATTAGGTCATATGGAAAGAGTTCCTTCCGACGAACTGATTAAGGAATCAACATTTTATCTACCTCATCATTTCGTTATTAAAGAAGACAGCAACACAACCAAACTAAGAGTGGTCTTCGATGCGTCAGCTAAGGATTCTTCAGGGAATTCTCTCAACAATGCATTGCATGCAGGTCCTCGTTTGCAGCCCGAATTATTTTCTCTATTACTAAAATTTAGAACTTTCAAAGTTGCATTTACTGCTGACATCGAGAAAATGTTTCGCCAAATTCGTATTCATGAAGAGGATGCTGATTACCAACGAATACTCTGGAGGTTCAAACCTGAAGAAGAAATCCAGATATACAGATTATTAACTGTCACCTATGGAACAGCCTGTGCTCCCTATCTTGCTGTAAAAACACTTCAACAACTCGCTAAGGACGAAGAGAAAGCTTTTCCTGATGCTTCAAGAGTTCTTAAGGAAGAATTTTATGTTGATGATCTGTTATCAGGTACAGATTCCATCCCCAATGCCAAAAATCTAGTTTCAAACTTAAAATCACTTTTGCAACGAGGAGGTTTCAATCTCAGAAAATGGTCGTCTAACTGTCCAGAGGTTCTATCAGATCTTTCCAAAGACTCTCTTGCACAGCAGCACAATGTTACTATAGAAGAAAATCGATGTCAGAAGGTCTTAGGACTGTATTGGAATACACAACAAGATACTTTTCAGGTGAACATTTCATTTCCAGAGATAGTTACCTCAAAAAGAGAACTGCTTTCTGTCATAGCTAGGATTTTTGATCCCCTGGGCTTTCTTTCACCTGCCACAATCATCTTAAAAATTTTGATGCAAAGCCTATGGAAAAATAAATTAACTTGGGACGAACCTTTAACCGAAGAACTCTTATGTGTCTGGAAAACCTTCCAGGCTGAAAAACAAGCTCTAAAGGAAATAGCAATTCAAAGAAGACTGATCTCCATAAATAATATAATCATTGATGCCCAGTTACACGGATTTTGCGACGCCTCACTCAAAGCATATTCAGCTGTTTTTTATTTGAAAGTAGTGGACAACGAAAATAGAGCTTCAGTGAACATAGTGGCAGCAAAAACCAGGGTCGCCCCTTTGAAAACAGTATCACTACCTCGCCTCGAACTGTGTGCAGCTCATTTGCTAGCAAAATTGTATAGTAATCTTCAAATTTCGATAGATCAATTTTGGAAGCAAGTGTTCTTATGGTCGGATTCAGAAATCGTTCTGAGTTGGATTCGATCAGACTCTTTAAAGGATCAGTTCGTAAAAAATAGAGTTGCAGCCATAACATCACTTACTAATATTGGCGACTGGAACCATGTGGCTGGTATTACCAATCCTGCCGACTGCGCCACTCGAGGAATTTTTCCAAAGAAGCTTATGGACTTGGAACTTTGGTGGCAGGGCCCGGAGTGGCTATCTAATGCAAAATCAGCATTCACTGAAGAGGTTAAACCAAACTCTGTTCACACTTCCAACCCTGACACTTTAATACATGCCTCAGCAGTTGAAAGTAATTCGATGCAAGAGTTAACTCAAAAATATTCATCATTCAGCAAATTAATAAGAGTGATTGCTTGGTGTAAAAGATTCGTGTTCAACTCGAGAAATTCGGAAAATCGGATAAACGGTTACCTTCAGGTTTGTGAACTGGATAATGCTCTTATCGCAATTATTAAAGAAATTCAAAGGGTGGAATTCAGTGCTGAAATTAAGTCAATCAAAACTAAAGGCTGTGTTCCAAGAAACTCTAAAATAATAACCCTTTCACCTTTTCTAGATTCTGACAAGGTCTTAAGAATTGGTGGGAGACTCAAAAATTCAAATCTGCCACTGTCGGCTAAACATCCTATTCTTTTGCCGAAAAGTCATCATTTTGTCACGCTTATTATAGAATATTATCATAAGCTTTCGTTACATTCTGGCATTTCTGTAGTTTTATCTTTAATTCGGCAAAAATTTTGGTTTCCAGCTGGGAGAAACACAGTAAGAAAGATCCTCAGAGGCTGTATAACTTGTTTAAAGGTAAATGCTGTTTCTTCAAGCCAGCTCATGGCCGATTTGCCACGTGATCGAGTTATTCCATCTAAACCTTTCCAACGTGTTGGGTTGGACTTTGCAGGTCCAATTTCAACCAAACCAAATTTACCAAGATCTAAAGTCACCTTAAAGTCGTACATTGCACTTTTCATTTGTTTTGCTACGAAGGCTGTCCACTTGGAACTTGTCTCTGATTTGTCAACAGAAACCTTCCTAGCATCCTTTCGTCGATTTATTGCTAGACGAGGGTTGCCATCTGATGTATACAGTGATAATGCCACAAATTTTAAAGGAGCCAGTAACTATTTGAAGTCTCTGTACAAAATTGTTCGAGACAATTCAGTTCAAGATTTTTCCAGCAATCTTCAAATCTCTTGGCACTTTATTCCTCCTGCAACACCTCATTTTGGCGGACTCTGGGAGTCTAATATTAAATCAACCAAGAGACATCTGCTAAAAGTATGCGGCTCAGCTATATTAAATTTCGAAGAACTGGCTACGCTCTTGTGCCAAATTGAGGCTTGCCTCAATTCTCGACCGTTATGTCCCTTAACCTCAGAAATAAGTGATCTAGAGGCTCTTACCCCTGGACATTTTATTGTGGGTGCTCCACTTCTTTCATTGCCTGAGAGAGACCCATCACCATCCATGTGTCTCAAGTCTAGATGGTTTTTAATTCAAAAACTTCGTGCTCAATTTTGGAACAAATGGAGTAAAGATTATCTCCAAACTCTACAAACTAAATCTAAGTGGACTGGTACATCAACGAATGTTGCCGTTGGGGACTTAGTTCTCTTAAAAACTGACTCGATCTCCACACCTTTAAAATGGACTTCAGCCCGAATATTAAGGACTTGTCCTGGCAGTGACGGACTGGTTCGGGTCGTAGAAGTCAAGACTTCCAATGGACAATTCACCAGACCCATTACAAAAATCTGCCCATTACCCAAGAACTGACTCCTCCACCGCCTTGGCCGGCAGGATGTTTAGTTTTAAAAAATTTATTATTCATTGCTATTTAATTTTCAATCTGAATATAGTATTTTTTATTTCTTAAATGTAACTTTAAACGCTAGCAGCATCAATTCATCATATATCATTTTATTTTGTTTAATTCAAATTCAGAGATGTCAGCACAATTTTTGTTTGAGCCTGCGCAGTAGTAAGTTTCATTTTCGAACCTTTACTTTTACTTTGTTTTTCGTCACGGAGCAAATAATATATACGAATTCGATGTGTTGTAGATGGTTATAATTTTCTTTTCGGGACCAGCTCCCAAAGATATTACGATGATACATTCAAAATTGTTATTTATCGATAGCTATTAGCTATATTAATTTACGAGGTGAGTCGTTTTTATGTTTTGTTGTCATTAGTTGTGCTGAACTGTCTGAAATCGTTTTCATGTTTAATTAACTAAATAATTTGCTGCTATCTTATTTTCAACTTGTTTACTGTTAAAAATTTCAATTCAAGTTTATATTTTGTGAAATCAATTAATATCCAGTATCGTTAATTGTTCAATATATTATTTGCAGAATAAAATGTTCTTAAGATTCTTAATTTGTCAGGGTTTAAATTTTACAATATATATTTGTTTTCTTTCTCTTTTTTTATTTTGGTAATTAATTTTACCTGGTCCGTCGTTTTACAATTTACAACTATACAATCCTGATACCCAATAATTTATTAAAAATTTTTGTTATTTTGTTTACAATTTCAGCTCCAGTCAACTGTTTCAAAATATAAAATTGTAACATGTAGCTAATATGCCATTTCTCATCAACTCTTAAGTCTACTTAAAAAGCAACAAACAGGTTAACAAAATACCAAAATTTGCAATTTGGTAAATTAAAACTTGTTGCTTTTTATGCTTAAAAAACTAAACAGCTTAGAAAATAAGTGTAATATTTTTAACAACACTTTTTCATTTAGGTAGGCTCCAAAAATATGTCTTCAAAAAAATCTAAAATGTTCATAGTGAAACAGATATTGCCTATCAAATTTCCATACTAAGTTTGAACACAAATCTATAAATGGCAAGATTTGGCATTAAGTTAGAGCAAACTAAATTTGACTTCTGATTTAATCTTCATAGTTACTTCATAAAAGTTAGAGCTAGTGCATTAGTTCTTAGTATCTGATAGAGCCATATAAAACGATAAGACATTGGCATTCACAATAATTGCAACCAAAAACATCCTACAACACTACCATATAGCACAAGTCGTCCATTAGTCATCAAGATTTCTACCACATAGTCCAGTGGATTAATCACAGATGATCTGTAGTGGTTTTAGTACAAACATCTTATAGATATAATAGGCACACCATAGATGTGGCTGGGCATCTACGAAATGACCACTATTAAACATCTAGGGAAATGTCTCCTTATGGTTGATAATCCAATAATAGGCTTGCATTCCATTAGATATCATTATTAGAATAATATTTAAAAGTTTCAGAAGTTGTTAATTCTTTTGTAACTTGTTATTTTAAAGTCTGGGGGTAAATATTTTCCTAATGATAAAGACTGTGCTTTGATTATGACCCAGAAAATTTTCTATTTCTTTGACCGTATTGTTATAATGACCAGTTCTAGGCCAGTTCTTAGGCATTTCTACATCATGCTTATGTTTGAATTTTGTTATAATTACATTAGTTAAGCCTAACAAAGTCGATCACAGACTTTTCAAATTGTGCATACATCATTACATCTAAAAATCAACAACTAAATTTTGGCTGTCAACTGTTAGAAGGCAGAAGAACTTCCACAGGCTGTGTAATGGACAACCACAAGACATGCACAAGGGTTATAGTGGATGTTTCCAATGACAGCCAACAGACATTCACTTCACGATTTTGTGCTATATGGGTTGCCACAGTGTAATGTCTTTGACCCAAAAAAATAATAATAATCAGAACAAAATATCCATGTAGCACAAAAATATTTTTAATAACATACATTAACACTATTCCAAAAATGAGAAAATGAAAAGCTTTCAATCCATGACTGATGAGATACTTTCTTAGAGATCAGTCTGGTGCTTAGTATTCAGTCTAGTTCTTAGAGATCAGCCTGATTCTAAAATTAGTAAAGTTTAGATGTTTCTATACTGAATTTCATTGATACCATAATTGATTAAATGGAACTCAATTTAATAAATTGGCTTATTTGCTTTGTAATTAACTAGGAACAATCTTTATTTTATTTATAACAAATCACAAATGTAAGAAATTTATTTCCTTAATAAAATTTTTATAGAACTACAATCTATTTCAATTTTTAAGAATTACTCTATTTACACTAATTTAAACATCAAGAAGAATTTAAAATTAAGAAAAAATTTCTAACCAGGTCTAATTAATTTATCATAAATATTTTTAAAAAATAATTTTGGCAGCCCATCTCATACTGGACTTAAAACTTATATTTCTTGTAAGTAGTGGATGATAAACCTTTGCACACTTCAGTGCCAAATATAAATATAAATAAAAACATGCATCACTTCACCTTAAATTTTCAACGACAACATAAGTGTCATCATCTGCTTTCATAAACCAATCAGCTTCATCAATGTATTTGTCGTGGACATACGTGAATGCTTTTTTAGTTTTTGCCCATAGGTGATCCCTGCCCTCCTTTACGTCCAGCGCTATCGCAGGCAAATAGGGATCCTCTTTTGAGCTCATGAACAGGAGGATGTTGCAACGTTGTCCCCATGTAGCCTTCACATGTTTAGCTTTACGTTCATGGTTATCTGGACCTGTCATCACCCAACACAGAACTCGAACTTTCCGAGCAAGTCTCTCTGCTTCTGCCGCCTCTCCTGCAAATATAAAACTTTTCACTACCAATGCACAAGGTGTGGCTTTAATTTTAAGAACTGATCTAGATAAATTTTATTTTATAAGAAATACATTATTGTCAAATAATCAAGTTATAAGTTTGAAATAAACCCTTATGTGGCATTATGGCCCAGTTCTCACGTTAAATTTAATGATTATTGCATACTACAGTAGGGAACCGATTATCCGGAACGATCGGGACCATCGATATTCCGGATAACTGATTTTTCCGGTTTTCTGAATCGCTGCAAAAAGCCGTTTTTTTATTGTTAAACCCAACAAAAAAAAAAAATTGGAAATAATTTTAAAAAGAAGAAAAAACGATGAAGTAATACACTAATGATTATTACCAAAATGATGGTAAGGTAAACATCTTTAAAAAAAGAACGAAAAATCCTAAAATCTTATGAGGAAAAAAAATTTTTTTTTTTTGTAAAATAGCGGGAAAATTTGTCGTATTTCGTTCCGGTTTTTTGGTTTTCCGGTTTTCTGATTTCCGGATAACGGGTTCTGTACTGTATTATTGTATTACAATTAATATTAAACTTAGCTGATAGTATTTTCATAAAATTAAGGAGAACTCAACGACACTTCCAGCAATGCACTTTTTTACTTGGTTGTAAAAGTCTCTGAAACTACTTTTAGAATTTTCTTCAATTCTGATGTCAGGGCATTTTTAACATCTTTAGCAAAAACCTTGTTCCTTTATCAAATTTATCGGATGTAGTTTCAAAGGTTGATTAAATATTACCATACTCTTCTTTACTCATACTATACATCCATCATACTCTTCAAACAAATAATGTGCAGACTTTTTCTTGTTTCCAAAACTAAAAAATTGGCTTAAAGAAAAGGATTAAAGATGTCGAAGACATCAATGACATCAGAATTGAAACACATTCTGAAAGAGGGTATTTAAAGTTGTTTCTGAAATTTTTACAACAGATTTTTGGTAAAAGAATCTTTTACAGTACAAATTCATTGTGGCAGTTGGAATACGTAATGAAACATAAATGGATATGTAATTTACATAATATTTTAAGGATTTATTATAACAGTCTTGGAAGTTAGAAGCCTCACTATGTAGAAGAGGTTTTAAAATTGGCTTTCAAATTTTATTCAACTTAGAAACTCAAACTACTAATAAAACATGCATAAAAGTTTTTTAAAAAAATTATAAGAGATAGTTTGGATTCTAAGAGAACTTTTCCTAGAAAAAGCACTTTCTAGGTTGAAAATATCAATGATTTAAAATAAAAAGGAGTAAATGATAAGGGAGTAAAGTATTTGTTCAGTAGTATTTTGTATTTTTCAGGGTTAGGAAAAATTAAGATTTTAAACTTTGAAAAAAAAAAAAATCGGTTTTATTTTATATAAAATCAGATTTCTTTTCATTTAATTCAGACTTTTTAAAAATTTTTTGAAAACAATATTATAGTTAAAATTTCTTACTAAAATGGTTAAAAATATCATTGAATAAATAAAATACAGTTATATGTTTCTTACTAATGAATTTTGAAGGCTGGGAGACTATTTGTCAATTAGATATCTAATGAAGAGTAAATTATTAGTTTGAACCAGAAAAAATAACTGAAAGGAAAATTATTTTAAGTTATTCTGTGAAGAACAAGTTTTGATACACTCAAAATACATATTTAATAAGTTTTAAAAGCATTGCATTTAAATGGATATAATTGAAATACGATTTTTGCCAGAAAATTATTTGGCACAATGTCAGTACCGTCTTTGCGCATGGGCACTCCCGGGCAGTGCCCGAGGGCCCCAGGCACTCAGGGGGCCCTTGAAAATCTTACTTTTATAAATTGTATTTAAAAAAAACTAAGACTAAACAAAATTACCTTACATATTTTTTAAAATAAATATATTATAATGTATAAAGTGTGTAGTTAGTTTTTCTTTCAACAAATAGTGATTGATTATGTTGGCAAACAACAATAATTTGAATAGTTTATCACCTGGGAATCTTAAAAAGGCAACCGAAATCTATTTCTTTATATTCCAATGAAATTTTTATGTGAATTCAGGTTTTTTGGGTCTACTGAAACCAAATTTAAATACATTTATTAAATCAAATGATTTTAGTTCGATTTTAAGCAGTGTGACATGCTATAATGGCCAAAAACATTTCTTTGCCCGGGGCCCTGCATGCTGTTAAGACGGCCCTGCACACAGTGAAATAGTATAATCTAAAAGTTTCATGTCACTCTTATCCATATGTTTAGTCTTCATTTTTTATTTTCAGTCTATTTTGAAATATAATAATATACAGGCGAATTATTTCTTAGTATGAAATCTTCATTATCGATGAAATAAGACTTTTAAAAAAATCACCCCCCTAAATAATGTATTTTTAAAAAAAATCACTTGAATATTTAAAAAAAATTACTGTTTTTTTTACAAAAAAAATCAATGTTTTTTTTAATAAAATAGTGAAAGGGATATGCATGCAAATATAATAATTTACATTCATTATTTCTTTAAAAAAATATTCCTTATTACTGACATCAGACTTAAAAAAATCACACTCTAAAGAATATATTTATTTATTATACTGACCAAAATATATTTTTTAAAAAAGTTTATAATTTAAAAAAAAAAAAAATCAGTTTGTTTAAAGAATAGATGGAAAAAATCTCAGTTAATTTAAATCACACCAACGCTAGTGCATTGAGTAGAATTTGAAGAATGATTTGTGATGTTAAATTTTGCACAAAACAAGCGATTAAAAATTTTGCGCAACATGAAGCTTACTGCAATTATATCTAAACTTTCTCACTCTAAGTTTTCAAAATGTAATTGTTCAAACTTCTTTATACAGATTCTCACTTCAATTAACAAGTAATTGTGCACAGTTTACCAACAATTATCCTCCAGTAAATATGTAGCAGATTACAATTTAAACTAAAATTAAGTAACAGGATGATACACATATTAATTACACTTCAGTTTTCAATATTAGTCAGGGTGCAATATAAGGGTTTGCATTTAACTTTTTGCAGTAGTTATGGTAATCTGAAGTTCTTGGTTACTTCAACTGCAATTTCTTTTCTTAAAATGAAAAAAAAAATTTCTAAAAAAAAAGGGACAACATTCTTACAAAAAGGGCAAGGAGGGTTCATTTACCTAAGTAAACGGGCAGGCAGAGTGGGCCACCCTTCTAATAACACTTAGGGAGAACATTAAAATAAGTATTCATTAAAAGTAATGAATTTTCAACAACTTAAATGTTAAACAACTTAAATTTTTTAAAATTAAATATATGCGTACTCTATTTGAATAGCAAATGATATTAGCAAAATAATAAACATTATACTCAGAATAACGTTTGAAGTAATGATAGAAATTTTACATACTAAAATGCAATCATGATAATTTAATTTACGAAAACAGACATCGAAAATATACTTTTTTTAATTAAAAATTTCGGGGAGAAGGTAGAATAATAATGGAGTAGCTGAAATATTTAATTATCGGTTACGATAGCAAAATATTCGTCGAAATTCGGATACTTGATGTTACTTTTATTTCTGTTGCATACTCAGTCAAATTTCTCGAAGTAATTGCGAAAATCAGCAGTTCCATATCTTTTTAATTACGCAAACCACCAATTATGTGAGAGAGAAAAATAAGTCCTAATAACTACTAAATATTCAAGCAAAACACATAATAAAAAAAATAGACACCTAATGTAACGAATTTATATTGTATATATTGAGCACATATTTAAAGATTATGTAGAAGAAGAATTAATAAAATATTGAGCGATGCTACATTTCACTAGGTATAGTGACTGGTATTGGACCTCAAGATTTATCTTGGCTTAGAGTTTCGACCAGTGTCCACTGCCCGATGCCAAGCCGCCGACGGCCCACTTTTGAGTCGCAGCTGTCGGGTTGGGAACCGCTCTCGCTAATTAAAAAAAATTTCAATAAAAAATCTTCATTCCTATTCTTTAAAACTTCTTCATTGAAAGATGTTTCTCGCAAATAACAATTTTTCATAGGTACTATAATTCAATCACAAATGATCCACCTAAAGTCACCGAAAATTATGGCATCTAAAAATAAATCCTCGAACTATTTCGAAATCTACGGAAGAGTCTATCCTTGAATAGTAACATTTATAAAAGCTCCATTCAGCTATGATATCATTTCTTCTGTTTTGTCCAACAGACAAAATGCCATTTCCATACGCGTCCACTCTCCCATCATTGTTAGACAAATCGGCCACCTTTTGCGGCAAAACTCCCAATTTTAATAATGTCCCATTGTAAGAAGCGACGGATATATATTTTTTCTCTCCCCTATTGAAACCCTGACACATACGATGTCTAGTATTTATGAGTGGTCATTGTGCCCGATATCGAATTCCGCAACGCCCTTGGTGTGTTACTAGGATGTTTCTTTTTTCCATTAATAGCAGAATGGCTAAAGGTCAAAAGGAAGTGTGGTATTACTTTCAAGAGCAGACCCATCAATAGATGATGCGATACACAACATGGAAAAGGTTATGTCGATTAACATTCTCATTTAAATTGCGTCTACAAATAAACATATTTGCAAAAAGGGGAAAAACACGTTGTTACAAGTCATGGGATGAAAAAAGTGTTTGAAACTATGCTGCTTATAAACGCAATTTTCATAGAAAATTTTTTTTCTCGACTATTTAGTAGTACAATAATCCCTTGAAATGAACATTCATTGTGATATTTCTCATTGAAACATACATTTTATTAAATAATGGCTTGAATAATTCACTTATCTAGGGGATTAATATTATTTTTAAATGTTTTGAATATCGTTACATTAGTTAGTTTAATCATATCACTGTTAAAAGAAAGAAAATAATTCACGTGTCCTTAAAATAACAGGAAAAGAAATTAAACTTAAATCGGGTATATATCCTGACAATCTTTGTAATACCTAAACTTGTTTTTAGAAAAATGGAAGTTTCTTGCCTGCGAATTATGAAGAAAGATGTTATTTAAATGAATTATGTTACAATTTTTTTAAAATATAACTTGCCAGATCTGAATGTTTCTTGAGCCCCTGTTTGAAGAAAAGGTACATTATTTCCAAAACCTACATTTTATTTTATTTTATAACCATCGTTGAACAGCCGACCCAATTTCATGGGTTTACGACTACTTACGTTCAACTCCGTAGCCTTGTAATTTTGAACCAATCCAGAAGACAAGGAAACTCCTGGATCAGTACCCCCAGAGGTATTGATTTGTTGTGGGAACATGGAGGACTTTGAGACTCGACAGATTTAACGTGCATCAGTCACCATTTACTACACGGGGAGTCTTCGGTCGGCGAGGATCGAACCCACGACCTCTTGGATATGGGCCCAGCTCCCTACCGACTAGGCTATCCCGGCCCCAAAACCTACATTTGAAAAGTTTAATAACAAAAAATATATGCATCATTTGTCATAGTTTGCAGAATATTCCTCAAGAATCTTCTTCTTAATAAAAAAATTCGCGCGTGATATCTAACTTTTTCTTAGAATGTTTTTTTTATACAATTTCAATATTTTCTGAAGTTTATTTCTTCAACTGTTCTGTTATGAAATGTAAATACATTTAACACTAATCGTGGATACAAAATTAATATTTACAGTATAAAATTTTTTTATTTATTCAGTTATTATATATGGATGGTGTTTTCCTTATGCAAACAAAAACAGTCTCGAGCTCTTGACATGCTTTACTTCCGGTTAGAAAGTATACCGCTGCTTTGCTTATTCTGCGAGGCGATATTTTCAAACAGATAATTTAATGACAGAAATAAATTATATAATTTCTCAGCTGTATTTCATAAGATTTTGATGATATTAATTAATTCTGGTGAGTTTGAAGTGGAAATTTGCTTTCGTTATTTATAGACGTATTGTTAAAAAAAAGAGGCATGGTTGCTAGATTTAGAAAGTACTCGCCTCTTTGGCAGCCCCGAATTGGCCTCTTTTTACACGTTTATTACTGTTTGTTCTTGTTACAAGGGGCACTACCATACGTTAGTGTTAGCATATTGTTCGTGCTGCGAGATAACAAATTATCATTTAAGTTTAAATTTCGAAGTTGGTATACTGTTGACAAGGTAAGAATTGTTTTATAACGAATTTTTATTTCAAAATGGCGATTCTTATAACGATATACTTTTTTTAAACACAAATAATAAACCAGGTAACAAATACACGCATACAAGAAATACTATTCAAGATAGTCTGAAAGCGCCAATGGTCACGTTGGGAGCGAAATGGCTGCAAAATGCACCGGAAACAGTAACCCGTAAGAATAGGCAGTCAAGGGCTTGCAGTGTCCCCCCCCCCTTAGTGTAGAAAACCCCATCCCAATGTATTTTTTGTTCTCGAGGATTAGGTGAAACTTAATAAAGGTGGAGTCTCAAGGCCTGGTTTCTTAGGACAGGACGCCGTCAGCTGGAAATCAGCGCTAACCTCTGATTGGTCCATTTGTGAGTTTGATAGTATACGTCATCGAACGCTCATCTTGAACTACAATTGCCGTCCAAATCTACTGCAGTTGGATTACAACGTGACGTTAACCACAGAAGCAATGGCGGACAACATCCAACAGCACATTGAAATCAGCCAAGATTCTGATTTTGACATTAAACATAGCTTCTTCATTAATCATAGCACTCTTCATTTAGCTCAGCTATAATGTGTTTTTTCTTGGACAAAGTCATTATTTGTTCTCTAAAACACTGGTCGACAAAAACAAAATAAATATTTGTTTACGTTATTAACGCATGCGCAATGAGAGATAATGTCTGCGTTGGACGGACTGCTCACGCTGAGCTAACAAAAAAGTATTTTTTTGGCGTCAGCTCTACATCAACTTTCCGCTGACGCCCAAATAAGGCGCTAGTTCTAAGAAACCAGGCCTTGAGCTAACAAACCAGTATTTTGTTGGCGTCAGCGGGACGTTGACGTCTCGCTGACGCCCAGATAAAGCGCTAGTCCTAAGAAACCAGACCTTCAGAGTCATCAAGAGGGTCGGAGTGGAACATTTCAACTACATCAGTAAATCTTAGAATATAGAATAGACAAACATCAATATTTGAAGGGAGAATAACTTATTACTTTTCTAAGTGTTGTAAAGACGATAACTTTTAAATTTATAGCTGAGATTCTATTCCTTCACAAAAGCCATAACTTTTAACTGCCTTGCAGCATAATAAAAATAGAGAGAGAAAATAAACAAAGTCTGAATCTACAGATCATAAATATAAAACGATCATGACTTTCTTTTAAATCAACAACATTCCATAAAAAGAAATATCATCTATAATAAATAAAACATAAAAATTGAACACTTTTCGTAAATCTTCAGTTCTAATGAGTATTTAACTCATTAATAGAAGGAGCACAATTTTGTGTAAGAATATTAAAAGTTACGAAAACAACTGTCAAGTTAAAAAATCTGCACGAAATTACTTTTTCATTAGAAAAAATTAAAAAACCTAAAAGCAAAGTAGAATGAAATAGAATAGAATGAATTTATTGGAAACGCAAAATTGAATTTCTAAATAGTAAGCTTAAAACTATGTTACAGTCGAACTCGTTTATAACGAGCACAAAGGGACCGTAACATGTACTCGTTAAATCCGAGTGCTCGTAATAAACGGGTCCTTAAGGCAGGCGTGCAACCAGAAGAGGGGGGGGGGGTCGAGAGGTCAAATTATTGAGTTTACATAAAATTTAATTAATACTTACTTACTTTAATTAATTTAATAAAATACTTTTCTTAATTTAATGACAACTGTCCCTCCCAACCAGCAAAAAATTTCTAGTTGCGCTACAGTCTTAAAGGAAAGAAGCAATAAACGGAAAGAAAAATAAAGGAAAAGATTCTTACCAAAGCATATATTTTTTTCATTAATCTACATATTTAAAATAGTAGTTTGTTAGCTTACTTTGAAGTTTCAGTTCGCCGTTTCTTTTTATTTCGAGTGCATTTCTTATCAATTTGAAAAAAAGATTGCAAGACAGAAAAATATTGCTCGCTAAAACCGGGTATTGCTCGTTAAAAGCGACTTCTGTTCCATAGACTTAACATTGATCCAACCAAATATTCTCCTCGGTAAATCCGAGTTCTCGTTAAATCCGAGCTCGTTATAAACGAGTTCGACTGTATAAGAAAAAAAAAAGAAATACATTATTGTTTTTACAAAAATATTGCAGAACACAATTACATAAAGAAATCCTTAGAGTCTTGTTCTTGCAACCATTTGTAGTGATGTAAGAAATACCTTTTTTTTTTAAAAAAAGTTGTAAGAAATTAGAGCTTAAATCTTAAGTAAGATAATTTCTTCTGTGATTACTACTTAAGTTAAAAAAAAAATTAGCAAAAGTATAAAGTTAGATCAAACTATAACTACTTACTGTTAATATATTTTGGGAAACAACAAAATCTTTGTTTAATGAAAAAAAAAAAATGCAATAATTAAGTTGCTATCAGTTTTTATCTTAAAAAAATAAATAAAAATAAAGCGCGGCAGAATCTTGACAGTAAACGGAATAGAGCAACTACATTGCACTATTTACATGGGCTAGTTCCAAGCTTTTTTTTTCATAGCTTAGACCACTTGAGGTTTTTCCTCAAAAGCCCATGTTTTATCAGTATTTTTTCTTCAGAAATATTTAAAATTTACCAAGCCCTTAATGAGATTGTAGGATTGTAGGACTAGGATTTGCTAATTAACATGAAAGCTAAGTGATTGTAGTTAATTATATATCAACTGTTTTGTTGAAATGTAATCATTTTACAGGGAGGTTTCAGATTGCTACCTCTGTTTTTAATGACAGACAACGTGTTAGATAAAAATTTAAAATTATTGAAAAATTTAAAACTATTATTGAAAAATTTATTACTTTAAATGGAAGTTTAGACTGGGAACATTTTTATATAAATCTAATTATAAAAGTAATTATAACTTATCAACATTTTTATAATTGCAAAACAGTTCAGTTAAATACCATTTCCAATATTTTTTTTAATAAAATGTTACGTAATAAAGTAATATTACAGTATTATTGTATAATAAAAGACTACCACTTCCTGTTTTCAGTCTTTAATTTGGAATAATAAATTCATAATAATAATAGTAGAGAATAATATTAAGAAAGAATTATAAAAATAATTACAAATCAATCCATCTAAGTAATGAATAAATAAATAATTTATAGGATAAAATGCCTACAATTCTTGTGTTCTTTTTCATAACAACCAAATAAATCTAGACTTTAGTTAATTAAGGAACCATAACATGCGTTTTTAGAAACGCGATAGAAAATGACAACAAATTGTTTTAGTTCATTTTATTTAGATGTTACATTGAAAAACATCATTCGATATTTGTTGCACCTATAAATTGCTAATATATTATTGGCTCAAGTTTTCTTAATCATAATTATATGTATTTTTTATGCTATGTAAAACTTTTTATAAAAATATGCATCGCAACAAATTTAAATAACATAAAAACTAAGTGTAACAAAAAATAATAAAAGTGGAACGATTTATGAGTCTTTACCTGGACTAAGATCTAATCAACATTAACGTTCCTCTAACATGACACATAAACGCAGTTAAACAAAATCTTATTCAAAAGGCCTTACGGTAGATAATGTAAAAACTCTATTCAGTAATTTGACTTTACATCAAATAAAATTTTGCAACATTAGAAACTGTTTTTTTTTTTTTAAATGAAAATAAACATAACTCGACAATATAACAATTAACATTTATTAATGTATTTTCTATGACACTCAGATGTTTTTTATTGTTTCTGTTGAATGATAAGTGCTTTTCCAAAAGAATATTTAATCAAATATATTGCTAATTCATTAAAAATAATTTTAAAAAATAAATAAATCTATATGCAAAGCAATAGTCGACATCCTGTTCAATATTTAGGTAAATCGGAAAAAAAATTGTCCAAGTTATGGGGCCTGTAATTATAAATGAAACTGAGAGTAATTAAAAGGGAAAAACATTTTATTCTGGAATTCCTTTTTAATTATTTTTCATGAATGTAGCTCCTCTGTAAGGTTGCGCCTGATGTCCTTTCTTGGATGATGGTCCCCCGTGTGTTCTTCATAAAACAGACCATTTTTACATCCTTAATTAAGACATATTAGTATGCTCTCAAAACAAGTTGAATGCATTTTACTTTATAAATAAAGTAAATGGCTTTAATTGCTTGAAAGTCTTTGATTAAATGACAGTAACTTACAATTATCGAGCTTTTGTAGGTAAAACCTATTAATCTAGCACAGTAAAAAAAAAAAACTTACTCTTAATTTTTTTTTTTTTTTAGTGAACCGGAAAAAACCAGAAGGATTCGGGCTGGATCCACTCGGGCGAAAGTTGGTTATTTTCAACTTTTTTCTGAAAGGTCCGGTTTTTGTGGAATTGTGAAAAATCTGCTCATAAATTTGTTCAATCGGGAAAGGTCCAAATTTTAAACTATTGTGAAAATCGCAGAAACTAGCAGTCAGGCATTTCGTTAAAGTCTTATTTTGGCGAATTTGCGTCATACATAATTTTATGATAACTAGGAGACTCTGCCCCCTGCTCGCTAACGCTCGCCAACCCCCGAGAATTGCTACACAATCCTATGTATAAAGTACATAACATTTTAGAACAAAATAAGGATGTTTTACAAACAATAAATTAAAATGCATGGCAGTTAGCATTACCCGAGAAATACCACGTAGAGGTCGCCATGCTGCATTTCTAATCGGGGAGTTTTGATTTTGGCAGTTCCCCTTGCCTACTGCCAATAGAAGTTTCAATTAAATTTTTTCCAAAAAACATTTTTTTCTGCAAAGCTCTAAGAAATTAACACCAAGCATTAACACTGATTATACTCTTCGACATCTACTGTTACATCTTAGCGGCCTCTTAAAGCATTCTCACTTCAATTAATTAATTAATTCCTAATTGAGTTTAAATTAAATATTATCATGTTTTTAGGGCATGAATCTGAATTGAACAACCTGATAATGCTCACTCTGGTTATTGCTTCCGTTTTTAAAAGCGCTATATGTTGAGTCCCCTAAGCTAGATTTGGCATGTGACATTTTTAGCAGCAATCATTGGTCGATTTTCTAACGTTGCCATTCGGGGAGTTGTAATGAGGTTTTTTTTTGGTGCCGTGTAAGAGAAATATATATATAGATTCCGCAGAAATGGATTCTTTCTTCAAAAGTCTTGTTTTTTTCTTTTGAAAATATAAAAATAAAGATGGTGATTTTGAAAGGGGGGAAAAAAAAACAATATCTTACTAGAAGCAGTAATTTTAATATTATGAATTAAAGACGTCATCTACTTCATTGTACAAAAGAGGAATTTTGTGAAGGATCTGTTTTCGCGATAAAATAGTGTGAATGAAGAGTCCGTTAAAGAACCAAAATTTAAACCAAATAATCTCTGATGATTCAGACAAACTCATTAATCTGAGATGCAAATTATAATTTCATTAAAACCATGAAAATCATATACCGTTTGATGTAACACTACAAAAAAAAGAAGAAAAAAATCAACCTTTTGACATTGACTCCAAGGATCACTCAGTTCGTTTTGAAAGTCCTTGCAGCTCCCCAGTTCCATGTTCGATACCTTTACTTTTTACCTGCTTTCCTGGCCCTCAGTATTATGCCCTCTTTAATTTTTTTAAAACGACAAAATCTTCAAAATCTTTACATAAATAATTACACTTAACTCTTTCTTAGTATTGGAAAAAGTACTGAAAACACTGAAAACTGAAAATATGAAAACTGTAGAGAAATAATAAGAAATATATAATTAAATGCCGTTAATATGAAGAACAAAAAGTGGCAATTATTTTCTGGAAAATTTCTATTTCAATTTAATATATATACTTTTTTTAAAAATAAAAATAGCATCCACAGAATTAAAGGGGAAAAAATGGATATTAATGAAAAACGATTCAACAAACAGAAGAGGCAAACTTAAAGAAATACACAAAAATAATGCATACGGATCATAAAGCTCTTTTAATGTTTCGATGAAAAAGTTTTCGATATCATTATTATTTAAATACCTCTCACAGTTATTAAATCTGTTTTTTAAATTATAAGATGCCCTTATTTTTGTTCTCTAAGAAAAAACTAGAACAATCCATTTAAAAAAAAAAAAAAGTTCAGAAAGGATAACAATAAAATGAAGAGCTGCTAATAGATATTTCCTGTTTTCAGTCGGAAATTCTTTCAATTATGTATGGTGGTAGGGTTGCAACATATATAGTTTAACACTTGGTTATTGGTTTAATAAATTTAATTATACATGATTTTGACCACAGCGTCACAGAATTAATTCAATATAATGACGTTTTTTATAAAGTATCCAAAAAAAAAAAAAAAAAACATTTCTTAATTTATTAATGATAATTTAATTTTAGAATATTTTTTTGTAAAATAAACGTTATTGCTAACATAAATATGTAAGCCAAACAATAACACAATGTATGTTCGATAATATCTTTTCAAGAGAACATAACATTACGTCACAGGCATCCATTTTTTTCTCCTTTGAGTGGGTGAAATAAATAATTCTTTTTTGATAGTGCATTAGTTCTGCAAATTTCACAGATAAAAAAATTTATATTTATATGTATATACATACTTAAATTAATTAAATACCTGCAATATAATTAGCTTTACTTATTTTTTTTTTTCAATCGTAGCCCAATTAACATCGATGAAGTTTCAGGAAAATTTTCTTTTTTTTATGGCGGGGGTGGGGGTGGACTTAATGGAATTTTTAATGAATGAAGGAGGCATATACTCCCAGCCACGGTATTGAGAACTAAAAACTTCAAGAATTTTATGAAATAGATGACTCTTGATATCCATGAAAGATTAATTGCTTTCCTATAAACGATCAAGTCATTCAAACTTCATTTATTAAAAATGAAAGTCACTTAACCAAATTAGTACGCCTACACCTACTGCGTAATCCTCAAATGTGAAAATGAATGTGCATGTAAGTACAACAAGGGAAAAACGTCAGAAATAAATCCTCCACTCATCAACGATTGTACAAACATTGCAACACATCCGGCAGCTGAGGAAACAGAAAAATTAATCGGATTTGCAAATGATTCGATTCGACTCGAGTTGTCGCTTAGAAAGATGCTTTCAAAGCTAATACATATTAATGTTGTTAGTTTTTAAAATATGACTTTTCTAAGTCCATTTTAAAATATGACTTTTCTAAGTCCATTTTAAAATGTGACTTTTCTAAGTCCAACCAAAGTGACAAGACAATATTTAGTAATATTCGAACATGAAGAAAAAAACATAGATTATGATAGATTTTATGGTTGCAAATTTTGTATTTTAGTGGGAAATGACAGGTACTTCCACTAACATCGAACTTATTTAAAAGATTTTCCAAGAATTCTTGCCTGTTTCTAAATTCAACATGATCCTTTTTTTTTCTTCTTTTAATCCCATTTCCAACCTACCATAGAAATGCTATAAAATGTGATATCATTTTCATTGAAATATGCTTAAATATCCTTCGGTATATAAACACAGAAAAAGTTTCGCGTATGAAAAATAATATTTTATTTAAGAAATAGAATAGTGCGTGGATGGACCATTGGCCAAAACAATAAACAAATAATTTAGTTCAAAAATTTTTTTTTTAAAATTTGAATTGAACAGAACTTGCAATTTTAGTTCCGTATAAAAACATATGATTAGTTTCGAATGATTCAATAACCGTTTTAGTTTTAAAAAAAATTTCAACAGGAAGTGCAGACTTCAAATGAATTACTAATATTTTATACATGTCTTCAGAACCCTTGGCAATAGTAGAAAAATAAAATTAGTGAAAAATATACATCACAGTGTTCATAATTTTTTATTTTATTTATTTCGCCCAAAAAGGGTTAAAGCAAAACTGGAGGAGAAAAAAAAGGGGGGGGGGGAACATCAAGAAAGTTCTGAATGAAATTTTTCTGTCTTTTTAATGTTTTTCTCATTTTCTTAAAGTAAAATTCATCAGAATATATTTTTTTTCGTAATATTTTCCCGAATTTTTTTATATTTATTAAAATATGAAACGGTATAAAAATATAACAAAGAATTTTAAACTAATTTTAAGAAGAAAAAAAAAACGCTCAGATTTTCTTTTTTGTCACTAAAAAAGAAAATCTAAATTATAAATACTACAAGTAAAGTTGTACCAAGACTAATTTTTTTTGTTTGTATAGATGTATTTAAATAATATTTACTTAATAAATTATTTTATAATTTTTATGGTGCACATTTACCAATCTAAAAAAAAAAAACTCTCCTTTACTGAATAAGTACACATAAAATGAAGAAACTTTACTAAATATGCATCAGATTAGAAAAAATTTCTTTGGTTTCAAGGGACGATTAGAGTGTACAAAAATAATTGCACAAGAGAATGGAACATATTTTTTTTTCGATATTAAACAATTCAAAATTAAAATTTCAATTTTGAAAAAATTTATAGGTTATTAAGGTTATTTCCAGATTAAAAAAATATGTTTCCAGGGACATGAGGAATTTTCAAAAACTGAATCTACTGAATTCAGCTGTGTTATTTTATTTATTTATTTATTTTTTAGCAGATCAGTTAAACACTACACCCTTTAATTTCTAGAAAGAATCAAAATTAATCTCATTACTGTAACAACAATGGTTTTGCTCTAAGAGGATACACAGTACATAGATGTGGTAGGAATACCCAATTAGATTTTTTTAATTTTTTTTCCTTTCTTTTACATTGCACACGAGATAAAAATGAATTATGTTTCTCTTTAGTAACAGGTCACATAGCATAACATTTGCGGCGGAATTTCCTGACCAAAAAACTAACGACACGTTTATAAATGAAATAAATTTAGGATACGCCACAGTTAAAAACAAAAGGAGCCAACTAACAAGCTAGGATTACAAGTTCAAACATAACAATAGATAGGTTAAGAATAACCAAATACTTAATCTATTTTCATAAATATACAAAAACAATTATTTCGGCTTTAACTGTTTTAATCTTCTATAGAACCGAATTATTCTCAACAACATCATCATTGTTATTTTGTATTACTAAGACCACACACAGAAACTCGAAGAGTGGATAAATTAAGTCCTAAAGCACAAATTTAAAGAGAGCGCAATTTTTAAGATAGTAAATTTGGTAAATAAAAATCAATTAGTATATTTCATAAAATAGAGTACCAGGTGTGAAAGTTCAGAGGACGTAAATTTAAAAATAATAATAACTCATAAAAATGATTTATTATTGAAATATATATATTTCTAATGATTGTTGAAATATTGCTGTTTTGAAGTGATTATTTTAACGAAAAAAAGTGCTTCGTTATCATTGTTTTCATTCAATTTATTTCTTTTGTCTTCTCACGCATCTTGAATAAACATCAAATACAGAATGTGAAATATAGTTACGAACACTCAACAAATGAATTTTTTCTTCATCGATCTGATGAAGAAAAAATTCGACTGCAAAATTGGAATTGCTTTCAAAAATGAAATAACATTATGCGAAGAAAAAGGTAATATAATTATAACAACTGATGAAGTATGATGAAACTGTGAAGTTTTGTCGATAAATCTAAGGCTTAATGCAACAATGTATGGCAAAAAATTAAAAAATATTTTATTATTTTTTTTTTAATAATTTTTTAGAAAAAATGTTCGAACTGATATTTCGAGTTTATGCCACATTAATTGGATGCTGAATTTTAAAGTATAAATGAAGCTTCCCAAATTAAGACTCCTCTAGCCTCTTCATTTTTAATAAATTACACTCTGTCCGATATAAAGAGAAAGATGAAAGTAAATTAAAATAACTGAACTGAAATAAAAGTAGACATGTTCAAGTGCTCAAAAACAGACGCCCATTTTCAAAACTTGCCAGACGTGAACGAGAAGAAACGAAATTTAGAAACAAAACCAGAAAAACTGCCGTAGCCAGGAGTGAAATAAAAAAATTTTTTAAAAAAAGGGGGGGGGAGAACAAAAAAAACCACTGTGGCCAAGAGAGGCAAACTAACTTAAACAAAATGCATTTCCACGTGCTATAGAGAGGTAGTGAGAAACTAATGTTGTTGACAAGGGAATGAGCATTCATATGAATGAAACATGATTCCAAGGCATCAAGATGAGCTGATATGAATGGGGAGGAAATAATTTTGGCATTGTCGAATTTGAATTCATGCCCAAGATTCCAACAATGTGCAGCAATTGACGATTTTTCATATTCTTGATAACAGGCACACCTATCGTGTTCCTTAAGTTTAAACTTTAAAGCTCGTCTGGTTTGTCTGATGTAGTCTAGGTTGCACTGGCAAAAATATATAATGGCAATCGCATGGTCTCTGCGACAACGGTTTTTCTAATTTTGTTTCGCTCTTTAATATTCCATTTTTCATTGGCAACTTTAAATTTATGTTTCAAATCACTTTTGTTTCTTCTCATTCAAGACTGGCAAGTCTTGAGAATGGGCGCCTATTTTTTAGGGCTTGAAACATCTCGACTTTTATTTAAATCTGCATACTTTAGAAAAAAATGAATTTTTTTTAAAATCAAAATAAAGGTATGTGTTTAAATACAGTTTATAAGATCCGAATTCATTACAGATTCCATAGTTCCAATACATATATATATATATAAACAGAGATTTGAGTTAGTGAATAAATTCGACTAGATAATTACGTATACTGTGATTCCGCAGCAGTTACAAACTTTGCCATCGTACGCCACTAGGGACACTTCCCCATTTTATGGGCTGACCATGAGCCCGCATTCGAAAAGGTACTTTTATTTGTCTAAATTAGGGTTCTCAGCACAAGACAAGTTTGAAAATAAAACTATAAGACTATTATTTTAGACGACAACTGGGAGCACTAAAGTTGCGACCGATGCTGGTTAGGAAACAGATTGAGGAATTGATTTTTTTTAATGATTTATTAAGACCGAAAGGAATAATAAACAATAAGTTTCGCCTTAAAGTAAATAAAACAAGGACTTAAATCATTGAAATATGATGCAAAAGCGTATTTTCCACACCAAAATAAATCACCATCACGCTCTAAGAAAATATATATATATATACAAAATCATTTTAAAACTTAGAACCCCATTATGGTGTAATTGTAAAAGTAATACTTGTCCAAGAATGAAGTTTCATTGAAATTCTTAACAAAATTAAGAAAAACTCAGTAGTTCACATTAAAATTAACAGTTCGTCCCCCTCTTCTACTCAAGTGACTTTTATTGCTAAGGTCTTCGACCCAAAATCTAAATTCTGTGCTCATTTTCTTGAGAATCATTGCAAGACTTGCCTTCAAATAGCTAATTTTGATTTTGATTGAATTTAGCATGATTTGCAAACTAACTGGCAAAGTTGGCAAAATTGATTATCAAATCACAAGATTAGAATTAACACAGTTATTTTGAGCCTTTATGTATGCCAAATATCGACAATAATTCGAAAATAAAACTAAAGATAAATTAAAGTACTAATTCAAATGAGGATATACAGCCAATTTGTAATGGGAGAGCTGCTCCTAGCGGCGTACTTTTACAAGTATGAGCTGCTATATTATACTCAGTCCTTATGTGCTCTACATCCCCTCCAAATTTGTAACCGATGTACTGAACGAGCCTGTGTAAATTGTGCGACAAATCAATGTTTAAACGGTCAACAAGCTTAATTTCTCCTTACATAACATAGAAAAAATATTTTAAAACATACAAAAATACATATAAATACACGTATTTAAAAAAATAAAAAAAAGATGGCGTTAACAGAAAACAAGAAAGAATAGCACGATCAACAGGGTAAAGCATCGAAGGAGGAATATTTCATAAAATAATTCAAGCATGGACGTAATAAAATAATTGGTTTAAGAAGTTATTCTTCGAATTTTCTGTCACGAAAAAAAATTGGAGTGCATTACGGGTTTCCATGACTGTAGATGAATGAAAGTTTTAAATGTTTGAGCAGATGTTATTCACATCAATAAGGTCATAAAAACAACAGTTAAAACGTCACGGTTTTCGCAGTAGAAACTACATTTGATCAGCGTTATTTCAGAAATATTGTACAGCAGGCGTTAAAGGATTCGTGAACTTATTATACAAAATCAACACAATTATATTTATGCAAATAATTAAAATCTCTTTTAACATAAAATAAGAAGGAAAAGAACAAGCTTTGAAATAAATGGTCAAATTATTGACTACTTAGTAAGAAGTTGAATACGTTTATGACTGTCATTAGAAACTATGTCTAAGAGCGACATCTTGTGTACTGTAATGGCATTTTGGAAATTATCCACAATTCGGAAAATCTGTCCACAAACTTAAATATTTTCACAGAATGAGGAAGAAAAGTAATGAGGCACGATCACATGACATTTTAATTATATGTTATTGCCTGACAAAATCGAGTAGGTCAGAATCGCTATTGCCGAAACAGTAGTGTACACTAACAGGGGTCAACAGTTACCAGGCGAACTGTGACTACAAAAAATTGGGTTTTAGAAATTTTTATTCAAAAAAGAACTATTAATAAAGTAAACGCCAGTCGGAACTGGGTAAATGAAACCGTATCTTTAAATAATAATCTTGAATCATGTTCCAAAATATTATTTATAAAAACAACTAAAAAAAAAAAAAAAAAAAAAAAAAAAAAAAAAAAGAATGATCGATTACCGTTTTTAACTATAGCACAGAGCTAATTATTCTAGATAAGTGGTTTCGCCATATTATTCGTGAATCGTTAGTAGGAGGATTTTATTGACATCCGCTTGTTTTCTTTTTTTTTTTTTAATAATTAGTTAAATACAATAAATCCACTTGCATAGTAACGTCCTCTAATTGCAGTAGTGTTACAAATGAAGTTATGGGTAAACAAAAAAAAAAAAAAAAAAATTACAGTTAACTAATCCTTACAAAAAGTAGTAGTTAAAAAAAAAAAAAATGAGAATACTTCTTTTAAAAAATTCCCTCCCTCAAAATCATTAATTAATATTATCAATCCACTTTCATTCCATAACCATGCTTAAAAAAATAAAAAAGAATAACTAAAGATTTTGAATCTGCTTATACACTTACTTTACATTTCAATTTAACATGGGTAAAAAATATTTAAGAAAAAAAAATGGATAGCCCCTAGTTTCAGTAGATAATAGCCATACCAAACATTAATATAAATAATTAACTTCAACATCTAAAAGTCTAATTTTAATTATTCTTCCATTGACTAAATTTCACGCATATAACAATTCATGGCACGTTTCAAGGCTTTAAATATCCCTTCTTTCTAATTTTTTAATGGATGAATTATGGACAACAGGCATCAATTTTCACAAAAAGAATAAAGAAAAATAATTATTGTAAAGATAGGCACGTTTTCAGCCTATACTATAAAAGCAATGCATTTACATCCATATTTAATCGAAATATCATATCGTTTTGGTTGACTGGCATGTAACTTTGTATTAAAAAAAGAAGTAATTGGTTTATCAAAGAATGTATTTCAGGCATTAAATTTGGAACTAAAAAACTGAGGAATTGAGAAGTCGAAGTATAGAGTTAAAAAATATTTCATTAGATGTAAAGTAAAAATTGCGAAGAAGACTACAAAAATTAACGAATAAATTCTGCGGTACTATTCGCATCGGTAGTTCACGGTACGCGAATAATGCTCAAAAATGTGATAAAAACAAATGCATTTAATTATTTTCGAATCATTTTATTAACTCCAATCAAATACAATAAAATCAAGAGTTTTGAGTATTAAAATGATTAATTTTATTAGGTTTGTGAAAAGCTAGTAAAAAAGAATGTACAGTTCTGTTCTGATTTCAGTTTTTAATTTTTTAAAGATCTTACGAGCCCTGAGATCATTTTTAGTAACAACAGATTTGTATTAAAAAAGGAAAAAACCTAATACAGTTTATTACTAAGATCTTGCCCTAAGCTACCAAAAGACGGAAAGTTATAAAATGATTATAAAAATAAATGAAAAAGTCTTATTAAACATTTCATTCTAATGAAAATGAGAGGAAAAGGAATGGCCATTAAAATAAAGGGAAGTGGTCAAACAAAGTAATACATTCCTTATTGGAAAATAATGATCTTAATAAACTACTTTTTCCATTAACAAGAGAAAATAACATTTGTAGAACTCGAATCAACACGCAACTTTTAATTATAGGAAAGAATCATTTTTTAAGTAGAGCATAAAAGTGATGAATACAAAAACGAACGACAGTCAGTTCATAATTTCGCCAGAAAAGTAATTTTCATTTATGAAGAACATTTATTTAAACGATTTGTATTTTCGTTTTTATTCATGTTTGTGAGGGGGAGGGTGGAGAAAACTTTGAATTTTGAAGTATAATAATTTTTAAAACTTAAATTTTTATATTTTTAAACTATTTTTGAATAATAATTTTCTTGAAAGCCGTACTTTTATTTTTCTAAAAATATCCTACCCATTTCCTTAGTTATTAGACTTAAGTCATGAAGATCAATATCAAAAATAATGTCTTATTCAATAAAATTTCTTAAAAAACGTTTAAACTTTTTCATATGCATTCGTGAAAAGTAGGGGAGAGTGGGGTCAATTGTAACAGGGTACGATTGTAACAGAGCAAAAATTTCGAGTGTCGGGTTCTAGATTTGGTTCCTAGGTGGCGCACAAGGTGTATTTAATAAATCTACATGTACACCCCTGATGGCAACCATTTTTATGTACTTTTGAAAGAGTTACATCACAAAAGATATTTTCACGCTACGTAAGTACTTTTTTTGGTATTAGAATATTATATTGTAACAAAGTAATTTTGTTTAAACAAATAAAAATTAGTAACCGAATATGTAAGTGGACACTTTAATTAACATTTCAATAAAAAAAAGATTAGTTTTGCTAATTAACTAGCATTGTTTATAACAAATGAAGCTGAAATGGCGTCTTGGGGACAATTGTAACAATAAGTAAAGGGACGATTGTAACAGCTGAAAATAAATAATCTTATGTTTACAAACCATTACTTAACTCTTTAAGAACCACCAATAGTTTCCTATATCATTTATATTATATTGCATGTGCATTATTTTATTTGTCACCTTTCACAGCATAAATTAAAATTTTTAACCCCTTAAAGTTAAAAGTTTAACCCTTTAGGTTTCTGCTCATTATTATTTTTACTCCTAAAATATCACTACTATTTTGATCAATAAAAAATATATCACAACTATGATAATATGTATAATTAACTATGTTTTAGTTGAATTTATGAACTGTTACAATTGACCCCGTAAGTGGGGACAATTGTAACAACTGCACGACTGTCAAAAATTGTTAATAACTAATATATAATATTTAAAATCAGGTATTTATTTTTTTTCTAGTAGAGGATAGTCTACTTTACTCGTCTGTCAATTAATACTAATAATATATTGGATTTTTTGTTAGTTAAAAATAGTTAAGTAAAAAATTTTACAATTGACCCCACTCTCCCCTATAGTTTCTAAAAATAGGATTGTATTAATAGCCGTGTATTCAATTTGTGTTGTGTTGCATATACCAACATCATCTTTTGCGTATCTGTATAAGAGTGGAAATTCAGTCGATGGTATAGCTCAGTGTTTCACCAAAGTGTGGTATGCGTACCCCCAGGGCAAGGTCGTAGCCAGGATTTTTTTTCGGGGGGGGGGGATATGGTAGAAGCAAAGACGGTTTCAGACATGCAAAGTAGGGGGAAAACATTGTAACAAATATTGTTTATTCTGTTGTTTGTAAAAGTTAAACTAGTAATTAAAAAATATTACATAGTAATTATTTTTCAATTAATATTACATAATAATTATAATCAATTTGTAAACAAAGTTCACAAAGACATGCGACGGGGATTTGAAGAAAATTTTTCGATTACTTTTTTAGGACAAACCGGAATATTCCGAAATATGCTTAATAAAGTTAGTTAATAAAAGGTTTGATTCGACAGTTTTTGTTTTTCTTTTTACTGAGAGGCTCAAAGAAAGACTAAAAAGTTTGAATCCCAGAATTTCGGGGGGGGGGGATTTGTCCCGACGGTCCCCCCCCGGCTACGGGCCTGCCAAAGGGGTACGGTTCATTACGAAAGTACATGATGAAAGTACATGACGAAAGTACATTACAGTAGTTAAGCGGGGATAAGCGTTCTTATGCGAATATCTTACAACAAACGAACATTTCAAAAAAATTTTATTTAAAAACAAAGCTCTCCATGAATATTTAAAATTAAGTATTTTTCTATTGGCTATTTTTTGCTGAGTTAACAGTTAATAATTAGTACAGTCGAACTCATTTATAACGAGCTCGGATTTACCGAGGGAAACGAGAATATTTGGTTGGATCAATGTTAAGTCTATGGAACAGAAGTCGCTTTTAACGAGAAAGACCCGGTTTTAGCGAGCAATATTTTTCTGTCTTGCAATCTTTTTTCTCATTTTTCTGTCTTATCTTTATTTCAAAATTATAAGAAATGCGCGAGAAATAAAAAAAAAACCGCGAACTGAAACTCAATTGCCCTTATCGCTCTAATCTAAACTGACATGGGAAAAGTCATCGGTCATGACGTCAGGTCATGCCCGATAAAAGTATTTATTTAAATTTAGTAAGTAAGAATTAATTTAGTAAGCAAGAAAAGTATTTAATTAAATTAATTAATGTAAATAAAGTATTAATTAAATTTTAAGTAAACTCAATCATTTGACATCCAAAGCCCCCCCCCCTCTTCTGATTGCACGCCTGCCCGTTTATTAAGAGCACTCGGATTTAACGAGTACAATGTTACGGTCCCTTTGTGCTCGTTATAAACGAGTTCGACTGTATTGTCAAAAGCCAGTATTAATTTTTAACTTTTGTGCAATTTTTTTATAGTAAAAAATACATAAATTTTTTTTATTAGGGTACACAGCGTTACGAAAAATTTAGAAAGGGTACACAAAAGTTTGGGAAACACTGGTATAGTTGAAGTCCATTTTTCGGGCAACGATAGAGCGCACCACAAAAAGACCTTCGAATGTCTGTCACACTAGAAAGACTTGAGAAAAAAGCGTTGGAACACCAAAAGCAGTGCACTAAAAAAAAAATTTCGAAAATTTTTCGGCGGTGCAGGAAATGTTTTATTGATTTTATCAGATTCATAGAAATTTCAACAGCTACTTGTTTAGCTTTAATTTAATGAATTGCAATTTTGATTCTTGTGGTGAAGATGATGAAATTATAGAACACATAATATTTTATTGTAATTCATATTCAAGTCAAAGAGAAAGCTTAAAAAAGGAACTAAGACACTCAGGAATTTCTTGGCTACCTGTTTCGCTCGTGTTTGTTTAATACACAGAAAACCTAAATATTTTGGCCAATTTTCTTTACAACATTCAATATATATATATATTTTTTAAAATTTACAATTGTATTTTGCCAACTTACATTTATAAGCCTCGTGTTACACTTACAAGGGAAACTAGGGAAGTGTGACTCGCCAATTTTGAAATAAACTAGTGGGATGTATGCCTTATGAAGAATAATTTTGGGGGCCAACATTCGTTTCGGCCCATAGAAGGTCCTGTGAGAGATAAAAAATAATTCAATATGTGGAAAAATCAGTATTTTATTACTTCAATGCAGACTATTAGTTATTGTAATTGTCTCATACTCCAATTAATTTTGTGGTACTTTCACGTACTATATAATGCATATTTATTGTCAAAAATGATTTCGAAAATTTTATATATCAGTTCAGGTTTTACCTAACAGGTTTTTCAGAAAAACCTGTCAGGTTATTTGTATGGCTTATAAATTCATAAAGAGCATTAAAAAATAACCAAAATTAAGCGTTTCTTTACTGGGTGTTCATTCACTGGTAAGAGCTGCTCCTTCACTTGGTCTTCTTACTACTTGTTATTTGAACCTCCAAAACTTTAAAACAATATTATGTAAGTTCTCTACAATTCTTTTACATAATTTGCAATTAGTAACAAATTTGTTGACACTGTCATTTAACTAAAATTACGAATTTTGAAATTAATATGATTTTTTAAAAGGTAAGCGAAGCTCAAGTGTTCCTTTACTGGTTAGTTTACCCTATTTAAAAATTGACTTATGCGTTATGTATGGTGATAAAGAAGGTCATCACTTTTCACATTGTTTTTATTTATTTCGATTAATCTAATTTGTTCGAAAAGGTGTTAATTATGATAATTACATTGCCTATAAATGTCACAACACAATTGGACACCGAACTATTTTAATGCAATATTGAATATAATAATTACATCGCCTATAAATGTCACAACATAATTGGACACCGAACTATTTGAATGCAATATCGAACACTTAATTCATAAGTAACAGAAGGAGAGACTGTGATATACTACACTTTTTAGTTCAGTGGCAATTAAAAAAAAAATAATAAACGCTTCAACATTTAACATTTGCTTAACGGAGGAGGAAATTGCACGCAAGAGCGATCGTTCACAATGGATGATGGATGATCAGGTCAGCATGACGACGATTTATCCTACATCATTTGCGAAAGTGGTGACAAATACTGGAGAAAGGAAACAGCAGTTCTTCTTATTCTAATCTGGTGGAAGGATCGACAAGGACAATCGCTTCTTCAAATAAAAGAGATCCACTCTTCCTAGATGTAGGAGAACAAAAGAAAACAGAACAAAATTTTATTCACAAAATTCAATGAGCACGAATGCCAGGAACAACTCCAATAAACACGATTACAACGCAGGCATGTCACGTTAATTGCGTCAATCGTCGAAATCTATTGAGAATTTATAACTTGGCTTGAATTTATGACACAAGATGCGAGTTGGGTGCGGTTAAGTTGCTGTCATTTGTACCTACCATTTTGTAAAATCTTTTTCAGCGACCGTACAAGTTGACAGATGTGCATATATATATAGGTGTGTTCCAAAATTGTCTTTACATCACCTGGCTTGAAATTGATTACAGACTGGAAGTGCTTAGGGCCACCAATGGTGCACATGTTGAAATGTACTAAACAAAACTTTATTAGTTGCAGTAATACATGCAAAAGACAGAATATAAATATCTTGTTTATTTTCACCATATATATATATATATATATATATATATATATATATATATATATATATATATATATATATATATATATATATATATATATATATATATATATATATATATATAAACACCCGTTGATTCTCGAAACAAGGTTGGAGATAATAAAAGAACTGCTTCCTCCAAACAATCACACTTACATAGAATTATAATTGACTTTTGGACACTTAAAGATAAGCATTACAGATTCTAAGGTTCGCGGAAGATCATTTTAAACAACGCTATTTATTTTTTTTTCTTCTTTTTTTTTTATTTATGTTCAGTTTTACAAATGACAGAATATTATGTGGTACACGTTTCTCCACCTTTGACGACCAATACAAAATTTCAGCAAGCTGAAACGAATAGATCGAACTGAATAAAAACACAACAGATTCGAATTATCCCTACACCTATGAATGCAAAGAGGCAAAAATAAATGTAATCAAGGCAAAGTGGTAAAAATCTCTTGGGCCGAAAATATGTAAAATAAAGGTAGGAGAGGAAGAGAGTGGATTAAGAGAAACTACTGATATACACGTGACTCTGCGAATTGAATTATAAAGAAAAATATTTTACGCATAATTTAATCATAAAGTAAAATAGTATTAATAGAATTCAAAAAATTTAACAGACTATTTCATAAAAAATGGAGTAGTTAAAAAAAGGGTTTGGTCAGGGGTCTGTTTAGTAGAAATTTCGGTCCGAACAGACCCTTCACAAAATGTCTTTTCATGAAAACGGACCCTTCACAAAATATTTTGACTTAAAAACGGATCCTTCACAAAATGGTTTTTCTTTTAATCGGACCCTTCACAAATTTGTTTATCTTCATTATTGTTTTGTTAATCGAATAAGGGCAGAAAACAAGAAAGATGGATGTAAACGAATTAAGTTTTGTCTTCTGCAGACACTTCTGCCATTACTCTTCCGAAATTAATATTCTGCGTTCAGCAGTATAGGCTAAATACCAAATATTTGTATGTTGCATCTCTAATTTAGAAGCAGCAATTGCTGTTTATTTTTTAAAATTTAATTTTTTTTTATTATAATTTTACAGTGCCGAGCATAATCTTGTATTTATTTACAATTAAAAACTCCTTGAAGATTTTTGCAATAATTGGACCCTATTTGCACTAATTCATAAAAACGGACCCTGGTTGAAAGAATGTGAGAAATTTTTTCACACTTTCACGAAAACCGGACCTTTCACAAAATGTCTGGACAGACCCCTGGTGGTATAAAACAACGTTTTCTTAGATGCTGCTTCACCAAAACTATTAACGTGATGGAAATAAAGATTGATTAAATTAAGATAAGTTTAGGTTAAATTAACTTTGTGAAATATCAGACAATAGTAATTTTAAGCTTTTCTAAACTATAAAAAAAAAACTTTAAATATAGTAAAATTAACTTGAGAACAATATTCAGTGTTAGGAAGATTGTTGATTGAACCCTATACATTAGCTCAGCGTTCACCAACCTTTTTATCACCGCGTACCTGTCAACGTTTGATAATTTTTCCGCGGCCCACTGGGGGAGTGGACGTTGATTGTTTATATAATTTTGATTTATTAATTTTAATTTAATTATATTTAAACATGCCTTCAAAATAAAATACAGTTACACCAAAAAATAAATATAAAGTGATTTAAAATTTTAACTTACTAGAACGTTAAATCAATGAGAACCCTGAGCTTGTTTCTTTGCAATGAGACGGTTCCATCTGGGGGTGATCGGAGACAATGATACATTACAAACATTAAAAAATTTATGCCACTACCTTCGGGGCCCCCTTTCTTTAAATAAATAAAATTTTAATGGAACACAGATATTTTTAATCTGGGGTTTAAACCTAGGAATTTGAATTCAGTTTCAATGAAATGAGCCGGCCCGGTACCATTTGAGCCACCGACCGGGGGTTGGGGAACACAGTATTAGCTTATTCTTTGAATTTTGTAAGAAACATTCTTAGAAAGGAAAATAAATAAGCCTTTTTTTTTTTTTTTTTTTAATCTATCAGGTTCGACTCCCTGCTCGATGCCAACATTCGCAAATAACCAATAGTCTAGTGCAGTATAGTTCCCAACCTGATTTCTCCCCTCAATGGAGTCGATAAATATTCGAAAGAAAATAAAAAAGAACAATAAAATGCTATCGACAGTTATGCGTAATATACAAACACCGTTCGCGGGAAAATCGTCACAGTCACGGTATATATATACATATAATTTTTTTTTTAAGTTTTACAAAAATGACGAAAAACTATCAATCAAAACTACTGAATCCTACCGCTCAGATCACTCTGACAGTGGTTGACATGAGAATTTTTTTCTCTGCTTCGCACAGACGCACACTTGTCCCACAGCTTTTTTGCTTTTGATTTTCAAGGCATGCGCCTTATGCTTTATTTATTCTTTTTTTTTCTTTCAATTTAATTTAATTTTTAAAAAAAATCAAACTTTTCGAAGAAAGTTCAACGTTTTCAAATTTTCGAGAAAGAAAAGATTTGTTTCAATCTTATTTCTTCTATAGTGTCTCACAATCTGTAGTCCTTAGCTTAATTTCGTACATATGATTATTTATAAATCTAGGTAATCGTTTATTTCGTATATCATGTTTCTAACTGCCCTGCAGTCGCTACAGGCCTTCACCTTTTAAACTACCCCACAGAAGAGGATTTGTATTCATTTAATGCCATAGAAATAACAAAAACTATTCAAGTACACCATAAAATATGATTCAATAGAGCAGTGTTTCCCAAAGTGTGGTACGCGTACCCCCAGGGGTACGGGAATAGTTTAGCGAGGGTACGCGTTCTTATGCGAAATATCTTGCAACATATGAAAATTTCGAATTTTTTTATTTCAAAACAAAACTAGCCATGAAAATTTACGATTACATATTTTTCTATTGGCTATTTTTTGCAGAGTTAACAGTTAATAATTAGTGGTGTCAACAGCCAATTGTGATTTTTAACTTTTGTGCATATTTTATAGTAAAAAATACATTCATTTTTTTTTATTAGAGGTACACAGCGTTACGAAAAATTTAGAAAGGGTACACAAAATTCATAAGTTTGGGAAACACGACTGCAATAGAGGATACGACACCAACCAACCATCGTCTATTTCGTTACGATTAATACATTAACAAAATGTTCTTAAATTAAGCCATAATAATTGTATATTTTAAAACTAAAATGCTTAGTGTTTTTGTGTAAAATATTTACGTTTAAGAAGCATTAAACAATGATGAATACGAAGCAATTACGGGGATTGGCGAACGGATAGAATTGGGGACGAGAACCTCATGTTTAAAATAAAAAAACGCTTACACAAATCATAAAATTTTTTTAACGATAAAAACTGCTTTTTCAACTGCTTTTCATCACTAATAAATAAAATTTAGTTGAAAAGTATTTTTTAAAAAAACAAAATATGCAACTAATAAAACTGTTTGAATTTAGCCGAAGGCTGCAGCATGAGATAGCAAAAATCTAAAAAACATCAAAATTCATATATTTTTGGAAAAAAAGGGCTTAGAAAAAAAATGTGAGAATTTTCCCATAGAAATATTAATGTTGACAGAGAAATATTAATGAGAGCCAAACGTGCATCTAAGGAGCATATCACATTCAAGTAATGATGTTCAACGACATTCATGTCCAAGTATATATAATACCTTTGAAAAGAAAAATAAATAAAATTACATTGTTATCCACAAAAGAATGACTGGACGCACATGAACGATCATAACGACAAACAGCACAAGCGAAGCGCATACAGCGAGTAATAGCTCGCTTTAAAATATATCCGGCATCAAACTGTGTCTGAAAGAAGAATCTTTCACAGAAAATGTGCTTGCTTGATTCGAAAAACCTAATTTTAGTTTCTTTTTTCTCTACAATGTTCGGGCGTTTTAAACAAAGTTCTGGCCGTATTTATACAAATTTTAACTCGCCTATGTACCCTGTCAAGAGCAACCGAGTTATACCTCTAGGAGTTATGAACAGAATAAGTTTCTTTAACCATTTTTGCCAAATAAACAGATATTTACTCTGTTAGGCAGCACCTATTGCTAAAACAGTACGGGAGAGCGCACATAATTCTAGAATTACGGAATTTTCTCGACATGATAAATTATACTAAACTACCCTCCTTTGGCGACCAGCTTGGTCACCTTTTAAAATGATCCTGCACAACATATAAACTTTAATAGCAATCTAACTGAATGCATAGCACAATTGTACTTAAATATTCGAATTCTTCAATCCCTCCTGCAATCCTAATACCTTAGTTAGTTTTAAACAAAATATTAACCAAATTTTTTCATAATCTAGCTGTTGCCCGGGTAGAAGTACTTTGATTTCAATTTCAACTATTTTCAAGAGATGTCAAAGTCCTGAAGATATTGAATTTTAATAATAATCTGTCCGGCAGCCATCAAAACACAAACCACCGTAAGAATGAGTTCCGGACATTTCAGCAAGCAGAAAAAGTATTAAAATAATATCTGTCTTGAGATAAGAAAACTCATCCCAATACTTTCTCAGGCACCTCTTGACCCATAACTTGAGTATCCTATAATATTGTTGTTGCTCGAAAAAGGAAAGATCCATCACCGATGATGAGGTACCATTTATTTTTAAAATGTTTAGCTAAGTTAACTAAGTTAACGTAACTAAGTTATTATTTCTATAAAAATACTAAATTATTCTAAATAAATACTTAAAGTATAACAAACTATTCAACAATACTTAAATCATTACTTAAGATTACGAAATAAATGCAAATAAGTACTTATTCTAACTAATTCTTTAACACTATTTAGATTATTATTTAAGACAACCTAACAAAATGAATAATAAATATAGTCTTGCTAATAGATAGAGAAATACCACATATGAGAAACGTAATATTTCTCTATCTATGTCTCTTATCTCTCGTATGCCTATTAATGGTGCCACATACGGGAAATTTGCATTTAGCATTTTCAAATAGGCTATCTTATATTATACGTTTGCCTACTTTTATAATTTTAAAATACATCTTAATTTTTTCTGTGAGATTAACATCCGAATTTTTTAAATAGAATCATTCATATAGGCGTAGAAACGTACAATATTAAACTGCTTACTCAAAAGTATTAACCGCATGTAATTTTATTGCTTTAATTTCTTTGACGAACACAAATTTTCTTCTGATAAAATTATGCTTACATACTTGCAATGCATACAACTTGCGTTCGAATATTTTTTTTTCCAGAATTATTCAATTCATAATTAAATTACCCAATCAAAATTAATAATTTTAAAATTTTATTGTTGAAATTCTTTAACGAACATAGATTAATTTCGTTTTAAAATGTATGCTAAAACAATTGAGCAGTCAAACGGTGTTAAACGTTTGACTATTTTTCGACTTTTGTGATATATAATTTTGTTCCTGCGAAATATAAATTCAAAAAATTTACCACAATCATTTAAATCAGAAAACAAATGTAAATCATTAAATTACCTATTCAAAATCACTAATCGCTGAGCTGCATAACTACAAATCTTTTGATAAACAATCTGCAGAGGTATATAAGTTATCAGTCTATCAAAATAAATAAATAATAATAATAATAATTTCTTATTTTTTAAGGTACTATTGTGTTTTGTAGAATAATATTTTATCCTCAAAACTTACATCAAGGAAACGAAGATCAAAAATATAATCTTAAAGTGCAACTTGACGAAGAGGGCAGTCGTGTCTTCCTTCAATTTGAATCTTTGTTACTAAGATTTTAAATCCAATTTCAAAAGTAGATGAAAATGTAACTATAATTTTCTTGTTTTCAATTATCTTCTAGTTTTTTCAGAATTTACATCTTTAAAATAATTATTTCTTCATTGGATAGAAAAGATTATTTTGAAGAAAAAAAAAATTTTTTTTTCAATAGCAGGCAATACGCTTCCCAATGGGATATGATCTTCAACAACTGTTTGGCAATAAACAAATAAATGACTAGGAGGATGATATTAATCTACTTTATTAAAACCTGTTATAGATGGAAGCGAAGGGGACTGGTTACGATCTTTATTCAATGGGTCAAAGATACGCAAATATATTAATTTCAAAAAACTTTGAAAGGCAGATGATACCATAAGTATTTAACCTTTAGTTAAGCACCCGTTGACTTTCCACCTTTTCTGGATTATCTTCAAAGCGTGTCAAAGAAAAATAAAACGCATATCTTTAACCTATTTTCTTAAAGATTAAAAACGACTGAAAGGAAAGAAATTTATTTAAAATATATTATATGTCATTAAAAAGAAACATAATATAACGATGCATCGACATAAATGAGATCACGCGATGATAAAAAGGAGGGCATTGAATATATTCAATTATAATGAAATAAAAAAAAAAACATGGCTGGAAACAAACTGAAAATAATAATTAAAGAGAAGGGAGACGAAACAAAAGAATATGTAAAATTTAGTTAAACAGTCATCACTGAGAGTTAAAAAGAGAAGAGTATATAACGGTTATGCCAAGTATTAGATTTAATGAAAAGAATATAGATCTTGTAAATTTCGCAAATTAAACATTAAAATTTATAAAAAAATAATTAACACAGTTTACCAGCTAGTAAATTACATAGGTCACACCTTACAGACAACAAAGGAACATACAACAGGGTTCCCACTCAATTTCAGAAAAAAAAAATTCCCTGACTTTTCCAGGTATATCAGGTAAAATTTTCATCAGAAAACTTTGATTCTTTTATTTGTTATGCCAAGTATTAGATTTTCTGTGTAAAATAAATATCATTATATGAGAAAGAAAGCATCGCAGTTTGTCTAAAATGTGAAATTTTTACAATAAATAATTGTAATAGATGTTAGAATTATTTAAACTCGACTCTCAATAACTGAGTACTGTTACTGGTAATTTTAAGACTGGTTATTTTCCAGGTATAATATAGGAATTTTTCAGGTTTTTGCAAAAAAATTGCTACTTTCCCCGACTATTCCCAGATTTTTGGAGTTGAAATAAAATTCCCTGACAATTCCAGGTTTTCCATGTTCTCCCTGACCCGTGGGAACCCTGATACAAATATATGAATATTCTATTTTTTAATCTCCGATTAAAGAGGGGGGAAAAAGAAAGAAAAGAAGTAACCGGTATCATGATAAAATATTAAAGAGGAAAATATTCAGAAGAGAATTTCCCACTTAAAATTTCAAAACATTCAGTATTCTTGTTAAAAAATACTTTATGCATTAAGTATCAACGGATAAAAGGGGAAGGAAAAAATTATTTTCCTAAAAAAAAAAAAAAAAAGAAGAAAAAAGCTAAATTTTAGAAAGGCTTAGGTGGGGCATAGCACAAAAAAAAAAGTTAAACATCATTGAATTCTCGAATGCAATTAGAAACAATGAATAAACTAAACGAGTTTCAAAGAATTAAAGATCAAATTAAACATCTCAGCTAAAGGCGACACAAGAAAACAGGTAAAGATGATCACAGCCCACCCAAAAGATTTGGATTAACAATCCAGTCAAGATTCTCCTTCTAATTTATTACCCATTCTTTCTGATATAGGTCAGTGATTATTTAGATGTCATCACTTTATAATTACTTTCCCCTGCAATTTCGCAGACCGCAGATTTCTTACAATTACCGAGTTTTAGTGCTTTGTCGGAACTGTTAATGGTCACCAATTTGTTTGTTCAAATAAAGTAAATGGTTAGCACAAAGCAATAGTCAGACTCACGCATTCAGCTGTGAGTATTGCTTTGTTTAGTACAACAATAAAAAAAATGCGAAACAAGAATATGTCGAATTTTATAACAGCGAGAGCAATGATTCTCATAAATTGGCTTTGGAAATAAAAGAGACTACGCTAAACAAGCTTATACATATTTAAATATACAAAATGGCGCAATTGTCATGGCCAAACATGGATTAATTTGTTGAGGATGCTCCACCTAAACCAATTGAGTAACTAACTGAATGGTTCATTTGAAAACGGAAATGTTTCCCTAGACGTGTTGTGGAAGTGGGAAAATGATTTCGTGAACACTGGTACAAAAAGTAATATAAACTCAAAAGCTTTCATTTGTATTTCACAACAATACCCCCATCCCCCCCCAAATGGAAGTTTGAAATCTTTTTAAACAATCCTATTCATAAATTTGGATAAGATTTATGATTGCGAACATCAGGACTCGAAAAATCTGCAAATTTTTACACGTCCTGCCTTCGAAAAAATGAAGGCACGGTCAGACATGATAAGCGACAAAATACAGGTCTGATGTAATTTTTACATGATTTAACATCTTTTTCGAATGCATTAATGAAAACAAATAAATGATATATGACATAAATAATATTAACAATGTTATATCTGTGTCCACGCTTTGCAATTTTTATTCGATCATTTTCAAATTCTAACAGAATATTGATTGATAGCAGTAATAGCACTCAGTGTACAATATTTTAGCCAAACATAATTAATTTTAAAGTTATAGCTAAAAGTATGATTTTTAATTGTTGATAATTAAAATGTTCCTTGATGACGAATTTTAATTCTTTTTTTCCCAAATACGTTGCTTATGGTAACTTAAAATTTAAGTGGTTATGCTAACCATTTAAAATATAACGTACCAAGAAACACGCTTTAGTTATGTTTGTTTAATTATTAAAAAATTAAAAAGGTATTGGGTTAATCAAATGCATTTAAAATTGAACAAGTCACATCGAAGAATACCTTAAAAAAATTTTATAACTAAAAAGCAAAAACTGGTACGCAAGGAACTTTTTGAAATTGGGAGATCATTGAGAAAAAGCACCTTTGTCAAAGAAAACTACATTATGGACTATTACAAATTCATTATCTTATAATTAAGTTAGGAAAATTCCAATTTAATCAAGGTTCACCGCATATTACCTAGTAAAGTGTGGAAAAAAAATTTTTAACATCTCAAAAACCAAATTATGGATTTTTGAAGGAATTTTCTCATTCTGAACTTTCAGTTCAGTTAAGTGTAAATCAGTAGTGTTAAGCATTATTAACAAAAAATAAAGTATTGGAAAACAATAACAAGCATTAAACACTCACGGGGCAAAGTCAGGGATTTTTATTAACAAAGAAGTAGTATTATCAGAATCATTAAGCGTAATCAGTATGCCCTTCAATATATTACTTTTAAAAAAATTTTATTTTCATATGCACAGCAACTGGGGTAAAAAAATATTTTTAATAAAAGTAAGCATGACTAAGGAAATAAAAAACTAACTTAGTTTGACAAATTCTTATTTATATAAGTTAATAAAGTCAAGAATACTTAAGTCTTATTAAATATAATCAATTTACTTTTTTTCGCCTTCGACACCGTTTATTCGCCTTATCCTCTCGTCGTTTTTGACAAAATTTTACGGCGCTTAATCGGTATTTTCCGGCATCTCTGCATATTTACATGCCTTGCGAGCATGCAAAGAAGGAAAAAATACAATCCCCAGGCTTGTTGAGTAATATAATTATCGAGCACTGATGCATATTATAGCAAATGTTAAAAATTAAATAAACGTAAAATATAACCGTAAAGCCTTCACAATATTCATTCACCTTATCGAAAAGAAACTTTAAAATTGCTCAATGATTAACGATACCTAAGAAAATGATGTTTGGAAATGTTTTTTTAAAAGCAATTAATTATAAATAATGAAAACATTTCATATTTAAAGTTGTATTTTCACTGTAAGACATTTGACCGTCTATAATCAAGGAATTCAGTACACAAAACAAGTTCAAACATATACTGTAGATTAATCAAAAATATTTCCTCTCCTCCCCCCGTTACAACAACCTATCGCATTTTCCTCGAATTTCGAAAAGTGATATTTCATTCACAACCAATGACTATAAACAACAGATGGAAAATCTTAACTAAAAAAGAAAAGTAGGAATTATTACAAAAGATGAATCCTATTGTGAGAGGCATGAATGACCAAGAGGACGTGTTGTTCTCAATTGTCTTTAAAATTAAAAACCATGTTTAGAGAAGCGTTGCCGAAAAATAGTTTACGAACAAAAGTGATGAAGACAATCAGACAAAAGGCGACAACGGAACGTGCCGGCACTACACAACCAACGTTTTTCAACAATTGCTTTCGTAAAAAGAGAATTTCCATTAATAATAAAAATCACTACATTACTAGCCGCTGAATTTCATTTATTCGCTTTATTTTTCTTTTCTTCTTATTTTATTTATATATAGATATATTTTTTTTTTTTTTTTACTTTCAGAGGAAATGGATTTTAAAATGGCGAAACAAGGTTGCAGTCATTTCCAGAAAATTCATTCGAATTTTAAATAAACGTATTGTTTGCGAAGATTAAGAAAAGAATAGTTGCGCTGGTTGAAGATGTAGTAAAGGGCTTTGACTGTGACCTCTTGTGAAATAGCATGATAAACATACATACTAAAGGCTAGGGAGTACAGCTACACAAGAAAAAATTAGTACAAATTTTTGATTAAAAAATTTAAAGACCTATTTTCTAAAAAATTAAGGCATATTTACAATTTATTATTTCATTTTTGAAATAAATTCGTCAGTAATGAGTTAGTTTTAAAACTTGTAAGATTAAAAGCGTTAACGGGGAGGTGATAAACTTAATTGTACACAGTTTCTCCCAGAGATAGTGAAAGTTTTTTTTTATAAGTATTTGCTAACGTTTGGAGAAATGATAAACAAAGCTAAGGAAATTTTAGTTTATCATTTCATGATTCCAAAGCAATTGTGGTTTACTTTTTTTTTTCTTTTTCACATCCTTTATTAAGAAAATGCACTCATCTTAATTGTTAAGAATTATGTGACAAATTATGTTTCCCAACTATATAAGGGGTCAGATGAACATGCATATTTAAAAGAATTAAACGGCGGTTGATAAGTAAAGACCGTAAATGAATTTGGCCTTCCTTCATTAAAAATTGAGATGCCAACAAATTTTGAAGTTTTCAAAAATTTTTTTAAAATTTTCATTAGTCTTTTTCGCTATCTAGCTATCCAATTTTGTTTCGAATAGCTATAATTCGAAAAATAATATTACATTGTTAAGTTAAAAAAATAATAATAATAACCATGTATAACATACAATATACTCTAATATACAATACACTCTAATATACAATAAATGTTAGGTTATAATTTTAGAATTAACAATGTGTTTAGATTATACTTCGTTAAATAAGAAACATATTTAAATATGGCACGCTGGAAGATATATATATACATATATTTTAATTTGTGTAAATATATATATATATATTTCCTTTTATGCAAACTTAATTTTTATCTTAGACTAAATCAGAGAAATCAGATGACTTGTTAAAATTAAAAGTCATTTTAAAATGAAAATTAATTCCTTCATTTGTTTTAATTTTTTTCATACCTTGTCCTTTATCATGAAAATTGAATTAATTTTTCTCCTTGGAATAAAGCAGAAAAATCTGAAGACTTGTTAAAATTCAAAGTCATTTTAAAATAAAATTCAGTTTGAGAAATCAATCTCTTTTACGTCTTTCCTTTGTTTTATTTTTTTTATACCTTGTGCTTTATCATTAAAATTAAATTAATATCATAAAGTTAATTTTTTGTATACTGAAAATTTATATTCATGATTAAATTCAAATCTATGTCAGAATCAATATGTAAATCACAAATTATACCTGATTCAATATGTTTTTGCGGAGCGAAAAACCATTTCATGTCATTATGATTAGAATGCATCTACAAAATGTCTTGCTCAACATTAACAAATTTAAAGGAGTAAAATTACAAAATTAATTAAATGTTAATGCACTTTTTTCTTTTTAATTTGTATTCGATTGATAAATCATTTTTCGTTAACTAATTTGTTGCTGTGAATGTAATAGTTAAATCATAGTCATAAACAACGGAAATAATTTAAATAATTACAATTAGTTAATTACAATATAAATAATGCAACTAATTTTAAAATATTAGATCGGACGAAGTTTATGACTTTGCATTCAGAACATACCCTTAAAAAGTACAACCCTATAGCCTCTGTAACTCTGTGGAGGAAACATTTTGAGCATGTTAGGTGGGTCATCTTGACCATCATTTACTAGCAGGTGTTCCTTTGTAACACTCCTTACAATGCCCTTTGTTCATTTTGGGGGGAATAAGTTTGTGACGAACTGTATCTGTCATCATTTTCTTCACATGAACACTAAAAGGCCGGGATAGCCTGATCGGTAGGCCGCTGGGCCCATGTCCAAGAGTTCGTGGTGTCGATCCCCGCCGGCCGAAGACTCCCCGTGTAGTAAATGATGACTGATGCACATTAAATCTGTCGAGTCGCAAAGTCCCCCCAATACCTCTGGGGGTACTTATCCAGGAGTTTCCTTGTCTTCTGGATTGGTTCAAAATTACAAGGCTACGGAGTACAAAATTACAAGGCTACATTAGTAGACGTAAACCCAAAAATTGGGTCGGCTGTTCAACAACGGATATAATTTTTTTTTTTTTTTTTTTAAAAATGAACACTATACGATAGTTGAAAGCATAATTTTACAATTTAATCATGAATAACGTAGAGCATTCAATGCTATTATGTCGTGCTTTAATTAGTATGACTACGACTTTTTTTATGACTTTTTTTTTTCATTCATGAACCTGAAGGAATCGGAAAAACTTTTCTTAATGTTTATACCATCATCAGCGGCATAGAGAGAGATAAAGACAATAAACAGACTTTAGATGAACATGATAAAATAACAAGTTTCTGAAAAATAACTCTTTTTTTAATTATATTAGCCATTATAAAATGATCAAGTGATTTTTCAGTTCGATACCAGAGGGTGGAAAATGAAGTCTGAAATTGAGAATATCTTGCAAAATGCAGCAGAGTTCAATAGGCGCGCCTGCGGAATTCAAACATGTAAAATGAATGTCGCTTTTAAATGCCACAGACCGAATGTAAGCCATAATGGATTGTGGTCGAATGAATTGTTAAAACGTTGAATTAAACAACGTGAAACGCACGCTTTTTCACAATACGTGGCGAAATTCGAAGTGGAAAAGAAAAAATTCTCATTTCGAAAAGGAAAAATTAAGCGTCTATTAAAAACACTCAATTAAAAAACACACCTTTAAGGGCTTTTAAAAAACGAAAATAAGTACCTTTAAGCACTTTTTAAAAATGCTACGCACCATGTATTACTATGTAAAATGGTACGAAAATTAAATATAAAATATATGCTCTTTAGACGATTTCCAAACAGCCACGAAAAATGGGTCTGCTTGCCAGAATGAAACAGATATGAGTATCTCAGTAAGACAGTGTTTTCCAAAGTGTGGTACGCGTACCCCCAGGGGTACGCGTTCTGTTGCAACAAACGAAAATTTCAAAATTTTTTACTTAAAAACAAAGCTAGCCATGAAAATTTACGATGACGTATTTTTCTATTGGCTATTCTTTGCAGAGTCAACAGTTAATAATTAGTGGTGTCAACAACCAGTTGTGATTTTTAACTTTGGTGCTATTTTTTTATAGTAAAAATAAAGATATTTTTTAAAAAAATATATTCATTTTTTATGAGTGGTACACAGCGTTACGAAAAATTTAGAGAGGGTACACAGAAGTCATAAGTTTGGGAAACACTGCAGTAAGATGTATGATAACCTCGAAGACTACTGCATGGTTTGAATCTGCTAATTATATTGTCCACTAACTATCGGGATGTTCTTGGGGGATATTGTCCCACTCCTCTCTCAAGGTGGTTATCAGCTCTTACACAGTTCGGTAAGGAAGCGTTGTTTGTGAAACACACCTGCCAAGGGCATCCCAGGCAAGCTCTATAGGATTCAGGTTCGGGGAGTAAGCAGGCCATTGCATTCGGACAATATCTTCACTTTCTAATGTACCCGATACCTCAGCGCTCTTGTGTAACCGCGCATTGTCGTTTATGAACAGAAATTCTGCACCGACCACACCCCTTAAAAGACGAATGTGTTCATGAATAATCTCTCTGCAATACTGCTGGGATGTGGCTCTACCTCGCTCAAAAATGTGAAGCGGTGTTCTGCTGTTGTACATTATGCCTACCTACACCAGCATAAAAACAAAGAGAAAAACGAAGAAAATTAATAAGTTATTAATTTCTTCGTTTTTCTCTTTGTTTTTATTGTGCTACGTTATAGTGATCATATTTAAAACAGCTTTAGCGCTTGCTATTATCTACTATTAACTTACTTTCGTTTTCTTTTTGTTTCCGTTTTCAGTTCGTTTTTTGTTTTTATTGTGCTATATATATACACACACACACATACAAAGAAAAGAAAGAAAAAAGAATTTTTTTAAAGAAACAAAAAATTATTATAAAAAAAAAAAAAAAAAAAAAAAAACGAAAAGATGTTTTCTTTTTGATTGCCTTTTTTCTTTGTTTTGTTTTCTGAGCTTTTTTATTTTTTAAAATTTCAACTACTTTTTCATAATAATTTTTCTTTTCCACTTTTAAAAAATGCTTTCACCTTGTTTTCTTCGTATTATTTTTATCGTATAATTTGGGTTCTATACACTTGCAGCTTATACAAAGTAATAAAACCTAATCTTTAATTCTTAATTTTTTCTTAGCAAATTTCAATTTTTTTAACTGGCCCTTGATTGTGATAGGTAGAAAAATCATATCTACCTATCTTCCTTCGCAACTTTGCCACCTATTTTATTTCTTAACAACAGCAAGAAACGACGTTTCCTTCAAATAAACAACTTCTTATAAATTACTACAAAACACAGCTGGAATATACATAAAAAAAAAAAACAGACATTAACTTATTTTATGAAATCATCTTTTACTGTCAACAACGAAATAAAATAAAAAGAGATCTTTCACGTTGATACATATCAGCTGTTCATAAACAGGTAATATAAATCGCGAAATGAAAAGTAAATCAAGTTTCCTACTCTAATAAAACATCATCTGAAGAAACCACTAAAAAGATATAAACTGAAATGGAATTTGAAAAATACATTTATTTTGTACCGATCACCATAAGAGTAGATAAAATCTGAATTATACATTTTATTTTGGGTGGTTATAACTGAAATACGCCAACCGATGAATGCAGTATCTTTTATACAGACATCATGAACAAATATTATTGTAAAACAATTGCAAATGTTGGGCGTAATGAGTCGTTGAAAATTATTTCTTATTATTCCGAATTCTCCGTCAAAAATGTAAGAAATGGCTGTGCAAATATATCCTTTTATAACAGAAAAAAAAAAATATAAACGCATTTGTGATAACTACAGTCGAACCTCGCTAACTCGAACCTCGATTTCACGAATTTTTCGAAGAAAAAAAAATTCCCCTCAAATTTTCTATACACTCAATGTTAAAAAAAAACTTGATTTCACGAATTTTTTTTTTCCTAATCCCTCGATAACTTTTTCTAAAATTAAAAAAAATATTCCATAAAAAAATAAATAAAATTTAAGAATGGCTGACAAGGCATGGATTGATGTGTCTTCCGCTACAATAATGAATGGCTTCAAGAAGTCAGGATTCATTAAACAGGGATGAGAGCAGTCAGAAAGTAAAAAAGAGGAAATCCCAAAAATAAATAAATATATATATATCTATATATATATATAAGCAAAAATGTGATAAAAAAAATTTGCGATTTTTAAACTTGTAAACCATGTGAATATAAATCCCGATATGAGACTTTTAAATCACGTAAATATGAAACTCTACATCGAATTTAAAAAATGCGAAAATACAAATCATGATTTTTTAATTTTTTGATCACGATGCATAATTTTTAAATCGCGCGATATTACAACCACAAAAACGAATCACGATATTGGATTTTAAGCTCGCGTGAATACGAATTGCTACATAGGGCTTTAAAAGCTCGTAAATAGAAATCGCGATGTTGATTTTTTAAATCTCGTAAGTAAGAATCGCAATGTACAATATTTAAATCGCCTGAATAAGAATCGCAACGTTCAACTTTTAAATCAGGTAAATACGAAAATCGAGATTTGATAATAAAATCGCGATTTTAAAAATGCATAAATACAAAACACGATATTGGGTTTTAAATGTCGTAAATAAGAATCATAATATACGATATTTAAATATCGTAAATAAGAATCGCAATGTGCAACTTTTAAATCAGGTAAATACGAAAATCGATGACTGATATTAAAATCGCGTGAATAAAAATAGAGATATTTGCAGAGTCTGGACTTGTGATTTCTAAAAGGCTTGTTTGTATTGTTTTTGTTTAGACATAATAAATAAAAATTTACAAGATTAATTGAATGAGCAAATAAATATTTTCACCGCAAATCACCTCTATTTTTTTCCCTCTTTTTTGTTTGTTTTCACGCCAGAATACAAGAAGCAGCGACGTCTGAATTACGAAAATACGAGCCATCCAGCCGACGGATAAAAAATACGGAAAATCTTATTTTCTGAGCGTGAAATCGGAGAAAATAGCTAAAATAAGTAAAAATGCGGAAGGGTTAGCAGCTAGGGCGTAGATTGAATTTTCTGTTTATCTTTGAAAATCGTAAATAAATATAATTATTTTACTTCAATAACTGAATTTAAAAAAAAAAAAAAAGCGGGATATTTATTAAAAAAAACGAAACTTTTAGAGAATCGGAGTCTTTGATAAAAAGGCTGAAATTCGAGAGACAAAAAAAATCTCATCCCTGTATAAAGGTCAACCAGTTTTATCCCAAGGAAATGATTTTTAAAGAAACTTCAGAGGGAGGAAAAGGGACTTCAATAATTTCCCTCCGCGGAAAATTAAATTCCTCATGAAACATTTTAACTTGTGCAAAAAAAAATTTCAGCGGAAATTAGCGGAAAAAATGGAAAAATCTGAAAAAAAGCGGAAATCCGCGAATCCGCGGAAGAATCTCATCCCTGAAAAGATCGCGAAAGTAGTCAAACAATCAATATCGTTAAGTCTGCTGAAAACTACACCGATAAAGATTGGAACAGATTGACCGGACTCATGAAGCTTGATGACATTGAATTTCATGACTTTGTAAACGTACATGATGCGGTAACAGTGTGTGGTCAGTGGAATGACAATGATATCATCGCTAAAACGAAAGCTTCTTGTGAACTATCAGAAGAAGAGGATGAGAAAATCGAATATTTACCGCCCAATGTTACTAACAAACAAGCACTTTCTGCAGAGGACACTGTAAGGAGATTTATTGAGAGGCAGCCGAATATGTCAAAGGAGACATTTAAAGCTATAGTCCACTTAGAAAGTGTTATAGACAAACTTTCTTACTGATCTCTAAAGCAAACAACAATTGAATCTTTTTTTAAATGGAAGTTTAAAAAGTGTTTTTAGAATAAATATGGAATAGTAAATAAGGTATGTAAAGAGCATTTTTCTTTATTCTACCATCGATAACATGCGATTTTCGATAATTCGAATTTTCGATATCTCGAATTTTTTCTCCTCTCCCTTCAAGTTCGAGATATTAAGGTTTGACTGTATAATATATTTATAATTGATAGGTATGTTTTAAATTGATATCTTAAACTCTTAAAACTACAAACTTTTGAACAAGCAAACTTAGGAGTTAAGAAACAAGCAAACTTAGGAGTTAAATAGCGAGATACAAAAAGGAAAAATTCTCAATAAAAACTTTTAGCTACGTGCCAATAATGGAGTAAAGCACTCCAGCAACAGTCTTTATTTAGCTAGATGCTTCCAGGAGGTTGAGATGACGGCAATGTGATTAGCATCTTTACTTCCCAGATAAAATAAACTACTAGACATCGATCCCTCAGCTTCAGATCTTTTATACAATCGAGGATATAACTCTGGTTTTTGAAAAGGAATATCCTAACCATTATGGCAGAAGAAATCATAAAAGCAGGTAATAATTTATTACAGGAGCTTAATGATATAAAACTTATCTCACTTCGGATATTTGTCACAAAATGTAAGAAATTATGTTTTCTAATTCAACGATTAACCTTCCTACTTTTTCAGTTCATTTCGTGTCAAATTAGCTAGTCTTGTTTTTATAATCTACTTATTTATTATGGGCAAAGGGTAAGTCGTAAGAGATTCGCTTGAAATATTTTTTCCCATCAAATTGTTCACATTACTTAATCTTCATACTAATGCTCAAACCTTTTGGTTTCATTGACTATTTCGGTCGGAAAAGTCATCACACAATGAAACTCGTTTCAAAGGCATGTTTTAAACGTGAACATTTTTGTTAAAATTAAACAAATAACTTTTTAAAAAAATTATACGAAATTTTTGTTTACCATGAAAAATTTTCAAAGTATCAGTGATAAACCAGTGTGTGTGTGGGGGGGAAAGGATTTATATCATAAAGGAAGATCAATAGCGCAGTTTAATTGAAAGCAGTTTGATGAGAACCTAAAAAGAGAAGCGCGGATCTAAAATTAATCTGATCAATTTATAATGTGGGTCCGTTGTTGGAATGTAGTTTTCTCCTCCTACTGGCAGCATTCTTACTTCTTCCTGCCAAATTCACTGTTTCTTTTCCCCCAGGCAACATTTAGATTCTTCACGCGAGATGATACACAGCCGCCAACAAAATGGAAAAAAAAAATAGATTTTTAAAATTTTATGATAATTATTGTGCAATAAAGAACATATTTAAGACAAAGGGAATTTTAGTGATTTTTATAGTCAAAAAAAGCAAATAAAAATCGATACTAAATGCAATATTTTCCATTTACGATTGAGATTAAAAGGTCTTTAATTTAAAACCACTTAATTATGTTTATTAAAATTATGAATTTAATTAATTGAATTCATATTTAATTAACTTTATTTATTATATTATAATTTTAATTACCTTTTTACCTAACATTTAATTATATTTAATTTTACCTACGTAACCAATTAAAAAATAGAGATTTCTGAATAAAGAAAAAAAATGAAAAAATTTTAGAATATTCAAAAAAGAAAAGCCATTGACTGATTATTAGAAATTTTACTAACTCAAACCTCATAGTAGGACAAAAGAAGAAAAAAAAAACAGAAGTAATTTTATATTATTCGGGACATTATTTGGAACAGTACACCTACACCAGTGTTTCCCAAAGTGTGGCACGCGTACCCCCAGGTGTACGGGAACAGTTCAGCGGGGGTACGCTTTCGTATGCGAAATATCTTGCAACAAACGAAAATTTCAAAAAAAAATTATTTAAAAACAAAGCTAGCCATGAAAATTTACGATTACGTATTTTTCTATTGGCTATTTTTTGCAGAGTTAAGAGTTAATAATTAGTGGTGTCAACAGCCAGTTGTGATTTTTAACTTTTGTGCAATTTTTTAATAGTAAAAAATACATTCATTTTTTCTTAGGGATACACAGCATTACGAAAAATTTAGAAAGGGTACACGAAAGTCATAAGTTTGGGAAACACTGACCTACACCAAGCTACTTTAGGGTAAACGACAAACTAAAAGAGTAGAATATGCTCTACAAAAAATTATTATAAATAAAAAAAATTACACGAATTTTAATTTTAGAATTACTTTCATTAGAACAGAAAGTTTTACAGTTAGGGCGCTTTTTCATTACACGACACGATACCGACAAAATCGGACGACAAATGTGTGAACGACAATGTCGTTGCCGGATCGTTCAAGCAATTGTTTTTTCACTTGTCGTTCGTCCGAGAAGTAGAAATACTTGTTCATTCAATGTTTTGAGCTTGAGTGAGCAGTTGCTTGTGTTCTGTTGTGATTTTTTTCTGCAAACTTTAAATATGTCGGATGATAATCGTCGTCTCAAACTTATTACTTTATTTTAGAAGAAAAAAAGCTAGCAGTGCAGAAACGTTTTTGGGTGCACGAAATGGTACTTACGTATTAACGCGAGCTACAGATTTGGCGGTTTTTAAGTGCCGCCAATCTACACCTAAAATTTTTGCGACAAATCATGAAATAAAACACTTTATTTAAAATCTAAAAATTCAAAACACTTTATTTAAAATTATATTCAATCGGATTTCGGTGGAAAATGGGCCGATATAGAGTTTAACATATATTCAAAACAGTCTCTTTTCTTTCATCAAATGCTGTCGCCATATCGTCGCTTTGAAACTAAACCGTAGTAACTCAAAAAAAAATCTAAAAATGAAATAATTAGGTCATTTTGTGTAAAAAAAACCACCCTTTTAGAGAAACAACGTGTTATCTTCATAGTTCCATAAAATTAATTTAGAGAGCTGGTAAATCGTAATCGCATTGGCGCGATTCGCCATCTTAGTTTTAGGGAATAGTGTAGCAGTGTGCCAGTTGCAACAAAACCTTGGAGGAGATAACGTCGCTTTGAAACTAAACCGTGGTAACTCAAAAAAGCAAGTTTTTCAGGAGAGTGATTTTTTCCTACACGAAATTTGTACTCATGTCGAAATTTGAAATTAAATATGTAATATTCGGGAGGATATTTTGAAGAATATCGTTGTATTTTGAAATAACTCTCCACATTTAATAAAAGTTTTAGAGAAAAGTGTTGCAACTCAAAGTACCTTAACTTATTTCGAAATTACCACAAAATTAGAAATGCTTCAAGAATCTGCCCTGGTTCATTGAAAAATGTAAAGAAACAGGTTTTTTTTTTAAAGTAACTATTTTGTAAAAGTCGCCATAGCTTTGAGTCAACCTGCGGTGGAAGTTCCTGAAAAGTTAGAAATAGCTCACCTGAGAAACTTGCTTTTTTGAGTTACCATGGTTTAGTTTCAAAGTGACGATATGAACTCTGATAAATAAGATTCCAAATGATGTCTCGCTGTCCCCCTATGTATTTCGTTCCTCCATTTAGCACTGCCCTTATTCTCTCAACTGTTTGTGTATTATGAACTCCTGTATCAGGATTATTAAAATGTATACAAATACCTACTTGCTAAGGTATTTATATTTATAATAAACCTTAGCCAGTAGGAATCCTTCTATTATCTTTGTTTGATAACCTTTCCAACTGTCAGAATAAATTGTGCTACCATCTAAGTCCCACTTGCTGATACACTATCTTAAATTACATTTCCAAAACGTACGTTTACCAAAATAAAGTTTCATGTCATTGGAATTGGTACATTTTCGTTTTTTTTTTGGGTAAAATATTTCGCAACTGAAAAAATAAAATTACATCTTGTTTTGTTTTTGGCAAATCCCAAAGATGCATTTTCGTAGCACTAAAAATGGCGTCAGAAATCAGCAAACAAGGTTCTGCAAACACAACTTCTGCAACATTTATTACGTCGGTGCTGAAGTACCCACAAAATAAATGAGGCAAGATATGTTGAATGAGATTCTTATGTGCTTTACCATAAGCTACAAAAAGTCCCAAATAAATTTTTTAATTGCGTCCGAATAAGAGAAACCAAGAACAAGAGTGATGTTAATGAGGAATAATTTTTACATGGCTTTTGAGTTGGCGTCTGCTCGCTAATTTATGTCTGTAATCACTTAACATTACTTAAATTATTTAAATGTTTTAAAATATTAACGTTTTTTTCAATCGAATTAAAATATTAGTTTAATTTAGAATAATCTTTTTAGATGATTTTTTAAATGAGTTTTATCAAATTTATCTTATGAAGCCGCTCTATCATGTTTCAAAAAAATGTTTCAGTTGTATAAGGGAACAGACTTTTTATTATTCAATCAATCAGAAACCAGTAGTTAGATAGAGTTCTGTTTGAAATGCAAAAGGGTCTTTATTTGCCTTCTTGTCAAACCATTGCTATTATAAAAAATATTATCTCTTCAATAAAGCATATAATGAATTTATAAAAATTTTCAATAAAACTTTTATGATTGTTTAAGTCTTTCAACCTCATTATATTGTAAAAATGTTACATTATAAAATTTAAAATTTATAACCAGACATGAGAATAAATTATATAAATCTTATATTTTCAAATTTTATATTTGACATGATCAAATAAACGATTAAAATTGATTAAAAGAATAAAATAATGATATCAAAAGAAGAGATAAAACAGAAAAGATACGCAATAACAAATAAAATCGCCAAGATTTGAGAAGAAACTTGCTTGCCTAACCAACATTTGATTCCGACAAACGATATCGCCTTGTCGGATACGACATAATCGTTATCGTATCGGTGAATGAAAAAGCACTCCGTTGCTGACCATGTATTTTACTTGTCTCTATGTCGTTCGCCGACAATCGGATCCGTTTTGTCGTTATCGTGTCGTGTAATGAAAAAGCGCCCTTAACAGTTAATTTTATTAATAAAGCGTTGAAACAATTCATGATAATTTGTGAACTACATAGAAATTTTCTATAGTATTTTCAACAACAAAAAGTCACCAGTATCAATTAGTTGATATTTTCTTACACCAATATTTAATTAAAACTTGCAATCGAGTTTAAGAATAAATTTAAAGCTAAATTTCAAAAATCTCAAAACGAAAGCACATTGAATATGGTTTATTTTCTCAATTATTTTAATTTTGCGTTCTTAAGATATATTTCTCACTAAAATATTAATTTTTATTTTTTAATGGTATGTAGACATACAAGGAGTAGAAAAAATATGTGTCAGACACATTTTGTACTTCAATCATATTTTTAAAAAATTAAAATATAGGTAAAATGTCATTACTGTTCCGGTGTCTCCAAAAAGTAATTTACTATATAATGAGTGTTATGGAGATAAATGCATAGACATAATATAACTGTCTAATAGAATATTTACAATCGATATTCTCAGAATAATTATTATATTTTGTTGTACACTATCCCTCACTTTTGTATAATTACTATCACAAGAACAAACAGTGACAATAAAACACTACAGATGGCACTGGTTGAATAAAATATAACTCTCAGGTTACAAAGAACACTCTTCTTTACAGAACAGTGAAGTTTATTTGCAGTACCATTTTTCTTTGGGGGGGGGGGGTCAATAAACTTAATTTCAACTTTATTCATCTAAGATATTTCAGGCAAGGAAAAAAAATTTCTTTGTACAAAATGTAATAATAAACTTTCATAAAATTTGGATAGTTTAAATAAAGAAATTAAATTGTTCTTCAATTATTTCACAAAAACTATTGTATGTAAAACCATCGTATTGGACTTACTTTATAACGTCGATGACAGTATTTGATTTCTTGCTATCAATGCACCTACATAGAATTTTTAATGTTTTTCTAAAAATCGGAAAGCTATAGATTTCAGGAATTTGCTTCCTCTATTTTACGTGCACGCACAAATGACTGTTAATTACTTTATTTAAATAAAATGTTAAAAATTCGAGCATTTTTTTGAAGACTAAATTATGAAAAAATAAATAAACTCTCAATCATTTTTCAACAGAGAATAAATAATGAAAATGATTGTAAAATTATAAGCCAAATTATTATTTATGGTTATTAAAGCGCAGGACTTCTAAAAAGGCTTGTGCCTTTATATCGTCACTAAAACTAACCTTTATAAACCAAATTTTTATAAATTTATAATAACGCGGGGCTTGTAACAAGGCTTGACGCCCTATCGCTGTCTTCAAAACAAACTATTATTAGGTGATCGAAAAATAGAAAGACAAACAACTGATTATTAATCCGGATTAAAATGTCTAGAAATATAAAATAAATGACTTTCGCATTAGAATGTGACTTTCTATTGTAATTTAAAACTACACACCCAATTTCGAACAAAAAATTTTTTTAAAAAAAGTTGAGTTGTAAGTGAGGTTTATAAGCAAATTGGAAACGATGATTAAACCGCATTTGTCAAGCGATAATTTATCACTTTTTAGAGAAAATTGACCCACATTAACATAACACCATTAACTTTCACGATTCATGAATAACAGAGGTTATCATTATTTGAGTTAAGTTTCTCCAATAAAATCAAACAGGAAAAAGAAGAAGAAAAATTTTAAGATTCGAAGCATTCGGTAATTCTGTCTTAGCGGTCAGGGACACGTGCTGATTTCACGCCTCGAGACATACCGATTGACGGAAAAGTGCCTTGTTCGGGAAAAAAAGGATCTCGTTACGCTGCCTCAGTCGAAACAATGTTCTCAAAGCACAACACGCGGAACAGTTCCTTTTTTACAACCACTTTCGATATCAATTTCAAAAACTTTCGATTTGAATAATGCAAGAGGTCAGGCATTATTCTTGGATTTGTTAACGCATGCGTTACCACACAAGTTCATTCGATAATAACAATACCTTCTTTCTCGTCTGCTATGAGATATTAGGAACTCCCCTTCCCCCCTCTCTTTTTTTTTATCTTCTGCAAACCATCTTTTTGCATTTTTCAAATGTTATTTCTTCTTTTTACTAAGAAGTGCAAACAATAAGATAGGTGTCTTGTGACGCCATTTATACTGATAGGAAATTTTATCTTAAATAAATATCTATTGGAGATAAGATTTTCCAAAATACAATGTAAAAGCCATTCTTCAACCCTCTCACCATTAATAAACGGTAGTACTACAGAAAATTAATCAACGCTCATAATTAACAAAAATACTTTACAATGAAAACAAGGGCTATTAGATTAAGTTTCGTATTCAAAGAGAGAGAAAAGATAAATAAGGGTATATAGGTCCCTCTCAATAATTAAAATTCTCTAAAAATCTCCCTCGTTTTTTAGTTATTTTAAATTAACAAAGTGTCTTTAATCTTTAACACAAATGTTTGGCAGATATAATTAATTTTTTTGTTTTTGTTTTGAGTGAAATTTAGAGAACTAGAGTGACTGTGCATTTTAATTTCGTCTCCCTAAAACAATTAATCATATGCGATGCCCATGTTCTCCAATATATATATATATATATATATATATATATATATATATATATATATATATATATATATATATATTAAGATCGCCATTAATGAATAATTTATGAATAAGTCAATCATAAAGGAACTTAAAAATACTTTACTTCCAGTTAATATTATGTAAAAACATTATAAAAAATTTAAAACTCAGTCAGGAAAACAATCAACTTAGTAAGTTCCAAAATTATCTTGTGCTTTATATAATTGGGTATACTATAGCCTACGTCACAGGTTGTGTTATTCCTACTAAATTTAACCCATGAACGGCATTTTCTGCGAGCCTAACTTCAAGCCACAAATAAACAAACGAAGTGTTTGATCGTTTAAATAGCTGCTCGCCAGATTTTATTGCATTATAAAGAAAAGTAATTGATATTCGATTTTTGATTAATAATTGATTTATGTGGATAGTGGCATAGAATTTAGCATTGCGTCATGGTAAATGTTATTCCTACTAAGTGGAAGTAGTTGTGTTTTTTTTATATTAATAATTATGCGAGATTGACTGACTCCATTAGCTACTCTTTATTTATGAATATAGATATCTCCAAGACAGAAGCTGAGTTATATCACTGAGAGGAATAGTAGTAGTCGTTTATACATTCCTATTGGACAATTCATAACAGAAGCGCATTCCTATTGGTCGTGATTTGTACCTCATTGATCGATTTTCAGTGGACAGGTAAGGAAAGTGACAGCAGCTTAGACATCTCTGTGGAAGTTAATTGACCTAGTTGAAAAGTGCGCAGACATGAAAAACCTAAAACAACATGTGTTTTTTAAATGGGTAAAAGGTACATTAAAAAGGAGTATTAGGTTTGTTTTGTTTCCTTCACACAGAATTCCATTGTTATTTCTGGAATAAATACCAGTAATTCCAGAAAAAGGTATGCGTGAATGCCAATTGGCTGGATAGAATTGTCAACTTTTAAGCGGAAATTTTAAGTGGCACAGAACAGTACATATTTTTTTTAATTATAAAAGTAAGAATTTTATTGGCAATATTCTCATGTTCTAAAAAATATTTGTATAGTTAACCTTTTTTAAATTTTTGCTGTTTGGAAATTACTTTTTAATAATATCAATGTGAAATTCTAGCTAAAGCCAACCATTGCAGATTTTTTTCATTCTCAAACGAAAGTAGAAAAGAAAAAATACGTCCGGTATGCGAAAAAGGCATTTTGTGAACATAATTCTGCAGAAAGGAGAAAAAAAGTTATGTAAAAAAAATATATTTCGAAAAATTCTGCAGATAAAAACTTTTTTGCTTCCTAAATAAAAAATCTTTCTGGAGGAATTCTGTAATGTTCTGCGACAATGTCGTCGGGGCCAGTGTGTAGTTCAATATGGAAAATAAAATGTGTTCAGATAAGAGTTAAGTTTATCTGTAAATAAATCTTTGAGCAAAAAAAAAAATCTAATTACGTTGTACATGTTACCGTTAAAATGTACAGTTACTACATAGAATGACAAGAAATTACATGAAATAACTAAACAAGTCAGTAAAAGTATGTAATTCTATGAAATAATTAGTTATTCTATGCTATGAAATGACTAATGTAAAAAATAAACGATTTCCAAGTTATTTTAAAAATTAATTGATCATAAATAGCTAAAATCTCTCGAAAATGCATCTTATCCCTTAGTATTATTGCGGATAATTGATAAATAATAAGGAAAAGTAGATTATATAATTTATTATTACTCATGTTGCTTAACATTAGTTAAACAGAAAGGTAAGGTTAAAGTAAAGGTTGTAAAACAGCAATAAGCGGTTCAAAACTGACTAAAAAAAGTTAGAAATGGTTCAAAGAACTATCGAGTGCCTTATTTCATACTTAGACGATCAAGTAATTGTTATTATGTAGAAAACCTAGTTAAATCGTAGAATTCAATCACTTTACATACTTTAATTGACTTGTCTTCTTATTTCATAAAATACCTAGTTATTCTATGAAATAACGGATTTGACACTTTAACAATAAGATATATATCAAATAAGTACAGATAATTTAAGAAACTGATTTGCTGTAAAATAGTAATTACAAAAAAATTTTATAAATCACATTTATAAATTCTAATATCCACATAAAATAATACTTTTCTAAGAAGGGGTTGTTGACAAATTACTCAATTCATATAATTTTGCATTAAGACTTTCCAACGAAATAAATCTCGTTTTACTAGTTATACATTAACAAATATTTAATCGTGGCAAAATATATATACTTAAAAAAAAATCCAATATAAGAATATTCTCAATGAGTCATCAACTAAACATAACTAATCTGCATTTAAAAATCACTTAAGTAAATAAAAAAACAAAGACGTAAACGTTAGAAAATTCAATTTATAATTGGAAAAATATAATATAAGAAAAAGATGGTTTCATAAGATATGACTCATAACATTACTCTTGCATAATACATTTTCACTGATAATCCAAACAACACAATATTGGGAAATTGATAATACGACGAAAATTTTTATTCAAACTAACTCTTGAGAATAATTTAAAAGGAAAAAAAAAAAAAAAATCGCTGAGTCACTAAATAAAATTGCTGAGTGACTAAAGCATACTAATGTTTTTTTTTTTTTTTCCTCCAAGAATACAGCAGTTTAGGGAAAAAAATGTTAAAACATAATAAATTAAATGCATATCATTTACATATTTGGGCAATACATTTATATTACGTAAAAAAAAAATTCTCACGATAAGACAAAAGACTTATCTATGAAACGTGGTAGAATTATTTGACCGTTTAACTGGCAGCATATTGATAAAATGCTAATAAAGGCTCTCCATTCGTGAAGGGGAAATTACAGCTGTTTTCTTATCACACTTTAAAAAGATTAAAATCGATACATATGATAAGTACATGAATTTAAAAAAAAAAATATTCTTAATCCAATGGAACAATTTTGAGTCCTTCCTGAGGACCAAAGACGAAATGATTTATCATTTTCAATTTGAACAGTTTCTTTCCTTCACGAACAATAGCACGATGCCAAACTGCAAAAAACAAAAAGGGGTCATAACAATTTCGGTTATTTTCACCTTACGGGAGAACTATTATGTGAAGCTATTTTATTATATAATGAATTCTGCACAACAGCATTTAGCATCCATATAACGATGTTGGGATTCAAGTTAGGAAAAGCGCTCAGCGAGGAAACTGGATCAATCTTTCGCACTTCAAAAACATCTTAAGTTCATTCATTTCTTGACAAATGAAAATATTATTTTTAATCAGTTTAGTTGCACGCACGCCTAGCCTTTTTTCAAACCGAGCTATTTTATTTCACTATTTATTTTTACTATTTCTCGTCAAGAAACTTATGGATTGAAAAGTATTGTAAAAAATATAATATAATATAAAAGGAAGGAATACATTCGTTCTTTTCCAAATGTGTAGTTTTATTTTCTTAAGTATGGTGTCTGAAGAAACCTTATTTCACACCACTTATGATTCTTCAGTGAAAAGTAGAATTTAACTGAAAAAAAATAATAAATTTGAAGATACAAAAGCAATGCGTTAGCCCTTGAACTCAATACAAAAACACTCAGCAGTTATGTTTTTCTTACCGTCGACTGGATTCAATACAATTCTAAATTCCATAGTTCCAGATAGAACATGATACAAATGAGAAATGTAGTGGTCACGAGGTAAAATAACACAATGTTAGTAACAGCATTAAACAACATTTAGTTGTAGTTTGATGGAGAATATCAAGTTTAAATACATAAAAGCCGGAAGCGGCTAAACTGCAACAAATTACCTAATATAAACATTACTACTTACTCAATACAATCAAACTAAACAGTACTAAAAACTTAGCAAGACGCAAAAACAAAAGAGCATAAACTTCTTAATTATCAGCCTTTATCACGGTTTGAAGCAGTTACTTTTCAGTGCAACTAACTGTATTTCTCTCTGCTATTTAATAGAAAAATAGTGCTTGAGAGTGAAATTTCAGTATGAATTTAGCTGTGTCTATAAATTTATATACAATCATATTAAAAAAGAAAGAACGAAAAAGGTAACGTTTCCCCACAAGAAGTTTATTCAAAGACAAATTTAAATTATTCAAAAGCAGAAAGCACTTTGCTTTTCTAAATAAGAAAATAATGGATTTATCTTCTTTTTTTTTATTGTTTCAGAAACAAAATTCTGTCAGGTGGAGAAAAAAAGCTTGTTTTTAAGATATTCACCTTGTTCTCATAATATGTGCTTTATACAAGGTGCATAGCCAAATCTTTCAACAAAAAAATAAGCACCTTTTAAGCACTCAAAAATATTTTTAAGCACTATGTACGTTAACAAAATGCAAAATAATTTTAAAAGACTTTACATGATCATGATAAAATAACTAGTTTCTGACAAAGAACTCTTTTCTTGATTATATTAGCCATTATAAAATGATCAAGAGATTTTTCAATTCGATATCAGAGGGTGGAAAATGAAGCCTGAAATTCTTGTATGTTGCAAAATGCAGATGAGTTGCACACGAGAGTGCAATAATCTCACCGAATTCAGCTCAGTAGATGCACATACAGAGTCGCAAGTATTTCACCAAACATGTAAAATGATTGGCGCTTTCATACGCTACGGATCGATTGTACGCCGAAATGTTGTTGAATGAACTGTGTAAATGTTGGATAGAACAATGTAAAAAGCACGCTTTTGCATAATACGTGGCGAAAATCGACATGGTAAAGAAAAAAAAAATCTCATTTTCGAAAAGGGAAAATTAAGCACTTTTTGAAAACACCCAATGAAACTCCACAGGATTTTAAAAAAGCCAAAAATCGAAAATAAGCACCTTTGAGTAAGCAATTTTTAAGAACGCTAATTACCATGTTCATATCATCCCTATGTAACAAATGTGTTACATACTAGTATACCCAAAATGGCTGACAGAAATAAAACTTAAACACAATGAAAATAACTGAACAAAATTAATAAGAAAGTACATCTTCACTTTTGTAATATTATCCTCAGAACATTGGTACCAAACTTTCTCACTAGAGTGTACAAAAGGTATAAATTAAGCAAAATGTTTAACTACTATAATATAAAAAATAGACTACCTTACAATGTGAAGTATTAGATAAACTTATTTGCTCAATGTATCAAACACATTAAAGAAATATAAAGTAAAAAGATATATGCCTAACCATTAATGAGGATAAAATTAAATTTATCATGGCAATAAATAAAACCATGGATATATTCCCTTTGAAAATTAATATACATTTGAAACTATAAATTTAAAATCCAGTTGCAATAGCAGTATAAAGCTGCAAAAGCATAAAAATCGAATCCATGGCAGAGAATCTTTTGGTCTTCAAAACAAACTCAAATTAAAATTGATCAGCACTAAAACCAAAATTAATCTAAAACAGATCTTTGATAAAACCTGTCACACTTTACGTGAGTGAAAGCTTGATACTCAATAAAGCCAAAATCTTTAAAAGAAAAACTCTGAGGAAGATCTTAGGCACAGTTGAAATAAATGATATGTGGAGATATATAATAACGAAATTTATAAGAGCTGGCTAAATGTCTAAACATAGTAAAAATATTAAGAGCAGGTCATTTATTTAGATATGGTGATGTATACTCAACTAAAAGTATAACCTTTTTAAGAATAGAAAGAAAGCAACAAAAAAGGAAAACAATCCCCTAGATGGCTGAAAGATGAGAAAGACCAATGACAAATCGGAGAAAATAGTGAGCCAAAGCACAGGAGAAGGTTAAATGAAAAGCATGTGGAGTTACAACATTGGCCGGTGACAGGCTGTAGTGCTGAAGAAGGAAGTAAGGTCTGTACTTAAAGTTGTTACAAAAGTGATGCAAAACACATATTGCACAAAATTAAGACTCGTAATTGTAATTAACGTATACTGTAACAAGTAAAATGTCTTAGCGTGAATAATATGATACTTTTGTAACTGCAATGAGTTTGTAATAGTTATTCATGACTGTTAGGTTAGGTTTTATTTATTCCTAGCCAGCGTTATTTGTGCTGATAAGGAAAATTCCTATATGAAGCAGGAGTTTTGACTTACCGACATAAATTGTAGAGTCACTTCATTCAAAAATTTTTAAAAAAAAAAAGATATTTGAAGATTGCATGCTTTATCATAACATTTCATTTGGTTACAACAGCTTAATATAACTTAGAAACAGCTCAGTGACTTCAGCATAATGATGAATATGAGGCAATGAAGATTGAAGAATACAAGACACAACATCAAATAGGTAATTTAACGTAACCATGGATGAAAGACAAATAAGACATTCATAGCAACAATTAAAATCAATAATGATTGAAAGAACAACATAACAGTCTGAGTTACAGGTTTATTTAATGTTGACAGTAACACAATCAAAACTTTTTGTTCACCCCTAAATTTAAAATAAATGTCAATTCTAAGCTATGATGTACAAGAGCAACGGATCCAGAAACTGCTCTCCCTGGTGACAAACCATTAAGGTAAATGTAAATATAGAAATCCCAAAAGTAAACAAACCTATGAATTTAACCAGTAATGCCGGGAATTTGGGGGCTTTTGATATGATGTTATAGAATTAGAGCCAGAATGTTATAGAGCTTGTTGAGGAGAAATTATGGTTTGTGAGCAGACCCTTTACAAAGTTCTTTCTTTGAAAAACACAGCTGGTTACTTTATTTATTATTTTAACTCTTATATTAGTACAACTATTTAATACTTATTTTTTTAAATAAAAAATTATTTTAAAAAAGTCTTAAAGCACAGATATTTATAATAAAAGGAGAGTTTTGCTTTTTTTTTTTTTTAAAGAATTATTCAGAGGTAACAATAAATAAATTATTTCGATAAGAAAAATAGGTTGGGTTTAATAGAATAAATTGGCTGTTACTGAAAGTAAAAGACCTGCATGAATTGTAAGGTTAATATAAATAAAATACAAATAAATTAAACACCTTTTATTTTACTTTAAATATGAATCTTTGAATAAAGCACTTTTGAAAAATATAACATCTCTAAAATCTGATACCATGCAGTAAATACTTTCTATAATGTAATACAACCAATGCCCCATATAAGAACCCTTCTATTCAAATGAGAATGGACTCATAATAAGAGATCTCTATATCTAATTCAAATAATAATTGGCTATCAACTTAACTATAAAAATAGAAGGCCAATCGGCTTGCTTTGTCTCAGGAAGATTTACAATTAATTTTGTAAAATTATTTTAAGGATGGCTACGAACACTTAGATAAAAAATTCCAGGACTTTCCATGGATTTTTTTCAGATCTAATGTATCAAGGGACCAGGGACCCCTCACAAATCTTATGGAAATTAATCCTCGATCAAGTTGGCTGAAAATTTAAAATGTATATCAAACTATTTTGATCAGAAATATTCATTGATAAAAAGTCTGAAAATTAATAGTATGAAGTCTCAAACACAAGTAGTAGTTCTTAATTCTCTAATACCATCACAAAACTAGCATTAACCAATGTGCACCACATAGAGATAGTTGGATCAAATTTTGCAAGTGTTATACACCTTATTAGAGTTGATCGTTTAAACAAAAAGATATCTGGATGTATATAAATATATATAACCACTCATAACATGACTCTATCAATCATTGGAATATTATTAGCATTTTGTTGGGGAGGTTGATTTGTTGCATCCTAGATACATTCTATTAACTTTGTAGACTTGATATTATCTATATACCAAGAATATCCTGAAAATCACCTGTGTGCAGGTATCAAACGTAAAACGTTGTGTGCAAGCACGCTTTAAGCACAATAACCATTGCTTTCATCTCTTATGCTTAAAGGTTTGGTATTGCAGCAATTATCCCATTTTGGGCTTTATGTCAATGAGAGCTTTTGTTTTGAATGTTTAAAACAATGGCATAATAAATTTTGAGCTAATTTGATAGAATTAGCTTCTATGTGGGGTTCTTTCACTATTTTTTCTGTAATAGCATAATTTAATAAATCATTATTTAGTTCTATCTTATTCTTATACATAAAATATAACAAAAAACACTTTCACTTGCTATTCAAATTAGAAAACAATGTTAAAAAAAATATTTAAAAAAATTATATAAAAAATAAAATAAACCTATAACGTGGAAAGATTTTGGTAGATAGTAATAAATGGACTGCACACACATTTATTTCATTTTTTTTCTATTTATGACAGATGAAGGGTAAAAGTAACTTTTAGTTCAATTCAACATTAGTTTTCCTTATTTTGAGGATAAAATTTTTTGATTAGTTCAAATTTTCTAATAAATGCAACTCTTTTCTAAAAAATATATTTTTTTAAATTGATACAAACTTTTAAAACTGTAATAGTTATAAAACCATTGATAAAAAGAAAAGAAAAAAAACTTCGCAAGAAAATTTATAAATAGAAATAAATTTAAGCTAAATCAAGAAAAAGATCACCTTTCATAGTTTGTAGGAAAAAATTTTTTTTGAAAATTAATAGGTAGAAATTTTTCTTTGTTATGTTAGCCATCCTGAACTTTACTCAAATAATTATAAGAGTGATTATTTACCTCTGTGAAATTCTTCATCTGCTTTATGAAATGAAACGGGTGATTTAGGTCCAGCAGCATCCTTCAGGTCATCATGTGAATGGGGATCATGATGAGCTCCGTGCGGATCAGTCGTAATACTCCAAATGGCATTCCCAAACATGTCACTCCTTTCCCATGCAACAACACTTAAAAGTACATAAGCAAAACTAAAACCAAAAGTGATGCCAACAGCAAGAGTTAATATGCATTTACGGGAAAAGGCCACATTACCACCAACATGAGAGGATGACACAAGCATTTCAGAAAACAAATAAGCTAGTGTTTATGAAGAAAATTAAAACTCCAACACAGAATCTAGAAGTAAAGAAAAAATAAAATCAGTTTTTCAACATTTTTTATAATACATATTAAATGAAAAAATTAACAGTTATATTGACATATTCCCTTTCAGACTATTTTTTTAAACAAATCTTTTTTGACAAGAGCTTTTTAACTTTTCATTAAAAGTGAACAAAAACATAATTCCTTTTGAAAGAGACCAGATTTTTAAACTCAATAAAACATTAACACACCTTCTTTACCATTTAACTAATTATTAACAGTATAATACACATTTGAATTTGACATTATTATCATCGGAATAAATTATGAACATTTATCTTCATTTAACTATAGAGAGTACAGAGTTCTCCTTCGGGGTAAAAAAGGGTGGCCTCACAGAAAAAGGCACTTTCAGTTTATAAAGGACATTCACTTAACATCGTAAAAATAAATAAAATGTGTTATTTAAATGTATCGTGTAATAACTGAATTTAATCATCAACAATTTTTAAGTTATCATCTTATACTATTTTATATGTACATTTCAAAAAGTAATTTTCACTCATTATTTAAATAAGAGAAGAATTTGCAGATTATAAATAAAAATAAAAAAAATATGCTAAGAGACAGTCTCTGTGCATGCATTTTCTTTTTTTAAAAAAGTAAACTCTATAATTTATACAGAAAATTATTAGAAAATAGCCATTTAAAGGTGCATTTCTTTTCCCTTTTTTTTTTAAAAAAAAAAAGGTACTTATTCAAAAATTAATTTTAAAATCACTTAATAAATTTATTAATATATCCCCATGAAAAAAGAGAAACTTAAAAAAATTAAAAACTGTTGAAAATAATCCTAACAAAGCAAATATTTATAATATTTATCAGAATTTAACCTTTAAACATAGATAATTTTTGCGTGTAATTATTACTTTAAGAGCTAATTAATTTTTTTAAAAAACGAATCAGAATACAAAGACAGTGTTTCTAAGGGATGGCAGCTAATTTTTACACAAAAGGAAAAGAGGCAGCATGTATAGGGATTAAAGGGTAGACAGGGCAGGGGCCGCCCTTCAAAATGCACTTAGGGAGAACGCTAGTCAAATGAAATTTTGTTAGTGGAAAATCAACAGCAAAATTTCAAATTAAATCTTTATTAAGAGAATATCTATATCTTTATTAAGAGAATACCTAATATCTTAATTCTTAAGAGAACAAGAAATTAATCTATTAGAGGAGCTTCCTAAAAAAAAAATAGACATCATTTTCTAAATATACTTGTGAAATCAAAGCATTTTATACCAAAATTAAATTAGTGATTATAATAAAAATAGATAAAATCTAATGTCTAAGTTATTATAATAAAAACATATAAAAGCTAATTTCAAAATGTACAAATAATATATTTCTTAAAATAGCAAATAAGTTTCGAAATGACATAGTAGTAGCATAGGCAGTACACAGTAAAATGCATAATAATGGCAATCGAGAGGTGTTTTACACCACTATTTTTCTATATTTTACTGAGCAAAGATGATTCTCTTATGTAGCATTGCAACTTACATATATTTGTAACTACAGTATAATCTTATTAGAGAATTTCAATTTTGGCTTTTATCTTCGATTATCGATAATTATTTTTCTATTTTTATAGCTTAACTCAAAAAATTAATTTTACAAAACCATAAAATTAAATAACTTTCAAATAATCTAAAAAATTACATTTTTAGAAACAGTCTTATTAAAACATGGAATTAAGAAAAAATTTAGAATGATATATAACCTTTCTATAAATTTTTGTCATATTTGTAGCATATTTACATATTGTACAAGTACACAAATCAGAGATGATACAAAAACAGTGTTTATATGTCAATACAAACACATTTATGATGGCTAAATAATTTAATGAATTTTTTCTTCAAACAGTTGGAAATGATTTTTTAAACATAAAAAACCATTATAAACACACATTTAACCCATAGTAGTTACTACTCAAGCTAAGGTCTATTCAGCAACACCTTACATTTTTATCATAGATTACCTTTCTCTTCTCCCATTTTATAAATAAATAATGCAATCAATGATGCAATTTGATCATCAAATTCTGTTCACTACAATCTTTATATCTACATTCTTCAAATAACAAATTTATTTCTTAAAAAAATAATAATTAACTTGGGATCTGCACCAATGAAGTAGAGCACTCATTAAAATTACAATAGCCCCCATGACAATTACAGCTTAAGGGTAAAACATCACTTTTTTAAGGCTGGAAAGACACAGTATACAAAAACTGTATTCAAATCAGTACACAGCACACTACACATTTATTGCAAACAGTTTTATATGCTTTTAACATTTAAAAAAATGCTAGTCGAAAGTTTAGGCTAAAAATGACAAACAAAACAAATATGCACATGAATCTAATGGGAATGAAACATTTACGAATAGAAACAAACTGAATTTTGAAATCACACTAATTTTCAAATTGTCATTCTCATAGATCTCAAAAAATAAAATTACTTTCCAAATTGAACAAAGAGGTTGATACAAATCATGTTGATAAACAAAAATATTTTTTAAAAAAAAAGAAGAAGAGGATAAAAATCCATAATACCAATGGAAATTCGAAATTTATTGCAACATACAGTCTATTCTAAAGAAAATTTTATAACTGATTTTTAAATGGATTAAAACCACAAGGGTTTTCTTTTTAAAAAAAATAGTTTTAAACATACATTTATTTAAAATTATTAATTTAAGGCAGACAGATTCTTGAAGCTAGAATTGTACATATGGAATATTGAGCATCAAATTTTTAAGCACATAGACTTACTAAAATAATCATGATGAGCAATCATTTCTAATTTTTGGAGAGTTCGAGAGCTGCCTCATATCCATGAACATTCTACATAAATGTTTATTTAGTAATAATCCGTAATTCATGTTTCTTGATACTTTTCCATCTGCTTCAAACAAACTACACATTACCACAACAATCTCCAAATTACGTTTGAATCAGCTTTTTTACTCTCTTCTTATCAACAAACCATGTTAGCAACAGAAACAAATACGCAACGCCATCTGTGAACAGAAAAATCTTTATTTTCAACATATATGCTGAGAGAGCTACAAGTTAATGATTAGCATTGACCACCCAAAATCAAATTATATTTCGCTTATTTACTGTGCCAAACTTTACCATTGGTACACAGCCTTGTGATTGCTTTTTTTTTTCTTGAATTTTATTTTTTATAACTGGACGGCAAAATATTGCAGCGAAGGATAATATTTATAACCTTTAAAAGCTCCAAATCAAATTGTATATTCGTATTTATTTTATGTTAGAACAAAATTAAGAGTTAATGCTTCCTGAGTATAAAAAAAATGAATAAAATGGGGCAAATCATATTTTTATTACTGTATATATATATATATATATATATATATATATATATATATATATATATATATATATATATATATATATACTAGCTGACCCGGCAAACGTTGTTTTGCCACATGAATTATTTCTATAGTATGAAAATATAGCTTATTTATTGTAAGTGTGTGCGTACGTGGTATATGAGTGGAAGAGGCATGGAGCGCTATGAACGATGACGGAATGTGAAAATAACAACACACCAAATAATTCTTTTTTTAATTTATTGTAACTTTTTTTAATAAATTATATATACAACGAATTCTGAAAATATTAGTCAACAATATTAATCTCTTAGTGCAATGGAGCATACAATATTTTTTGTCATTCCATCTTTAGCTAACACAATTAAACTGGGTGGTTTGCCCTCTCGAGAGCATGCCACGTATAATTTTCTGTGTGAAAAACATGGTGTGATCAAATCTAAGACACAAACAGACATTGCTTGGCCTTGTCATTGCAAATGTCAGTCTTATATGGAAGTGAATGCGTTTAAATTGAATTGGCACATCAGTGGGTATCATAGGGATTCGTGGAAGTAATATACTTTCATCCCGGAATTTGTCATTTAAAATAATGACTTCGATGACGTTGTTCATTAATTTTTTAACGACTAATCGCGTGCCGGTGCACAGCCGTGGTGGGTTCAAATTACGAAGCAAAATAACTGGAGATCCAACTTTGAGTACTAAATTATGCGGTGATATGCCAGGTAAATTCAATGAGTTTAAAAGCTCTGTTGGAAAATTTGCAGCTTCAATGGGATCGCAAACTGCATCAACGGATTTATATGTCACCAAGTTACCTGTCAATAACTGTTGCATCTACAGATTCAATTCGTTGGTTCGTTCAATAAAGTTGCAGCAATGCCAGATGATGCAACGGCCAACGCGATGCCATTATTTGATCGTATTTCACCGAGAATTAGCGAAATAATTAATGTTTTGACAGTTCCACCTGGTGCATCAGGAAAAAAAATCCACCTTGTCTTGCCGAAACTGCGAGCATAATGCGGTCATAAATGTTCCTTTGTTCCTCATTCATTAGTGGAACATTGCGAGTAACGATCGCTGCTATTTCTATCGTATTGCATTGAAGTTCACGATTCATGTCAGTGTTTAATAAATCAGATGCACTTCGATTTGGCGAAGGCATACCGAAATGACTGAGTGGCAAGTTGGCAATAATAATGCAAAGATCCCCAATAGCAATCAGTGCTTCATTGTGCATGGCATCACTGAATGTTATCGTTAGATCGTTGCAACGTGTGCGATGTTGATACCGTATATCAGTCATCGAATCTTTGTGATTATCCCATAACGTTTCTATACGGGCCGGGAAACATGTAGTTAATACTATAGCGAATAGTAGACGAATTTGCTTTGCAGTACAGTTCAATGCTGTTTCAGCAAGCATACATGCTGTTTCATTATTCCCACTGGTTGTCGTCTTCCAGCAAGATGAGTGCAAGGCATGCATCTTTATACGTTGGATGCTGATGTTCATCGACTTTACGTATATCTTGAAATATGACAATGAGCCGGTGTAATTAACCAACAACAGTCGAAAATAAAAGCACTCAGTCTGCCTTGGATTGACTGTAAATATTCTCCCCAAGGCGTTTGATTTGAATAAAGCGGGACATGCATCAACCGGTGTGCCTTGCTTGTGGGGTGTCCATTTTTTTGATCCCATGTGAAATAGGGTGGTACTTCTGAGTAGAGTAATGCCCGTGCAAAGACGCCAAAAGCATCCGTACGATTACCCAATTAAAAAAATTTGGCGAGTGTAGTTTTCGGTGGATTTGTAGCTCGGTCAATCGCTGTCTCGTTCGTGAAATATACGCTCTGACCGTTTTCAAGATGAACGGCTAAAATGACTAACGGTTGGATCCCGTTCATGAATTGGGAATCCAAAGATACGCCAAACAGCTTCATTGGAGCTGATGCACCGGCCTATTTGGTACAGCGTTATTTCGTCGTTGTTATTGGGTATACTATAGCCTACGTCACAGGTTGTGTTATTCCTACTAAATTTAACCCATGAACGGCATTTTCTGCGAGCCTAACTTCAAGCCACAAATAAACAAACGAAGTGTTTGATTGTTTAAATAGCTGCTCGCCAGATTTTATTGCATTATAAAGAAAAGTAATTGATATTCGATTTTTGATTAATAATTGATTTATGTGGATAGTGGCATTTATGTGGATAATGGCATAGAATTTAGCATTGCGTCATGGTAAATGTTATTCCTACTAAGTGGAAGTAGTTGTGTTTTTTTTATATTATACCCAATTCACTGGAAGAGCTGTCACATTGGTATTTTCAACTCGAAATACTGCTATATCACTGCCTTTATACACATACTTGCAAATATATTTGATGCTCTTCCTTTAAGGGCGTGCATAAGTATTAGAGTTTAATATGACTTGTTGCAACGTGCTTGAATATTGTTTTTTAATTGTTATGTTTCCACGTCTAGTTTGGATCCGAATACGATTAAATAAAGATATATTTAAAATATACGTTAAATCTGTCCAAAAAATGAAAAAAAATTAGTTATAAACCTATTCTCAGACCTACTGAATATACATATAAAATTTCATCAAAATCGGTCAAGCCGTTTAGGAGGAGTTTAACCACTAAAACTGTGACAAGAGATTTTTATATATATATATATATATATATATATATATATATATATATATATATATATATATATATATATATATATATATATATATATATATATATGTGTGTGTGTGTGTGTGTGTGTGTGTGTGTGTGTGTGTGTGTGTTACCGGCAAAGTATGAATTCCGTCGTTGTATAGAATGCCTAAAATTAGACTTTTCACTAATAACAAAAATTATTTTTTTACTGTGCTACATGGAAATGGGGAAATTTTCATGGAAAAATTTAATGAAATGGAATTCAAAATGTCATTCAAGCCTGCCATGCAACAAGTAGCAACAAGTTGTTGCAACAAGTAGGTTAATTTCATATTTTTTATATGAAAATTTTGTTTCCCTTAATAAAAAAAGGCTTAAATTTTGTTTCGCATAATTTTTGGCATAAATTTTGTTTTTCGATGGCACTCTCAGTATTTTTTTCTGAATAACATTTTTATTTTTGAGAAATGCATGTTACTTTAAATGACCGAAATCGGTAGTTTTACTTTTATTCGATATTTTAATACTTACTGACGATAGATTAGAAGAAACATCAGTGTAGGGTATACCGGGCAATGACACTTGACCCTAAAACAGCATCAGTGAAGGGTATACCGCGCAAATGTATACCTGACAATGGTACTTAATTAGAACTAGTATGACTGGACCTTTGGTAAGTGTCCAAAATATATACTAGGTCTAGTTAAGTGCCATTGCCCGGTATACCCTGCACTGATGTTTTTTATGGTTCAGTGCAACTGCCCGGTATACATTTGCCCGGTATATCCTACACTGATGTTTCTTTAAGATCAAGTGCCATTGCCCGATATACCCTTCACTGATGTTTCTTTAAGGTCAAAGGTCACTGCCCGGTATACATTTGCCCGATACTCCAAGCACTGATGTTTCTTCTAATCTATCGTTAGTAAGTGTTAAAATATCGAATAAATGTAATTATATTCACGAATAAATTAATATCAAATCGGATGTAATAAATATTTCTGACATTCACCAAAGCGACTATGTGATTGTCAACATTCACCGGTGAAAGTCAACAACCACCGATTTCGCTCATTCACAGTAACATGCACATCATTTATATATATATATATATATATATATATATATATATATATATATATATATATATATATATATATATATATATATATATATATATATATATATATATATATATATATATATATATATATATATATATATATATATATATATATATAGATAGATAGATAGATAGATAGATAGATATACTCAGGGGGTGGACAAAATAATGGAAACACTTCTATACTAATGCATTTTTTCATATTTCCCCATAAATACTTAACGAATTATTTTATAACTTCAGAAGTGTTTAGATCAGGGGTGGTTTCCAACTTACATGAGGCCGGGGGCAGGTGCCCCCCTCAGGGGGGAAGGTGGGCTCACGATGCGCCCACTTAAAGCTTGGGGGGGGATTTTTACACTTAATAAAACGAATAGTTTGGGGGGGATTTAGACGGGAGAATTTCTTTTTTTTTAAGTACATAAATAAAAGAAGCAACTGGCGATTTTCAGGTATACATAACTTGACTACCGGCGCTAACAAGGAAGAGGGAAGTTAGCAAATTTTTTTTTGGGGGGGGGGGGATGAATGCTCCTAAGAGCTTGGTGGAGGATGGGGCCACTGGCCGGGGGTCACGATTAAAAACACCAGTCTAATGTCGGGCCCCAACTTTATCAAAATTTTATATAGGACTCTTTTATGTTTGAATGAATATTAAATATTACTGTCAGACTTTTATCAAGTTGTACAAAACAAAAGTATTGAATTACAAATTAAAATAAGAAGTAGATTTTTACCTGAGAAATAAATTTTTTTGCTCCATTGGTATGATAAATTTCACAAAAACGAAGAAATTAGGTTTTTTTTTAATGAAAGAAAAGTATTTTAAATCTATATAGATTTTTTATGAAAATTGTCCGCAAAAAATTACAACTAATATATTTTAGTTCGCGGGCCACAAAAAAGGCTTCTAGGGCTGGATGCGGACCGTGGGCCGCCAGTTGGTAACCACTGGTTTAGATCATACGATTTCTCATATATATCAGTGAAGTTTAAAGTCTTTGGAGGTTTTAGGGATAGACAATATATTACAAAAAGAAAAATATGTTTTTGATCACTCTATGCCAATGTAGTAATAGATTTGTAACTTATGACAGTTTTTTTGGTTATTATATGCAGTAACAACATAAAATTTCGTAAGTCTAGCTTAAATATTTATAGAGATATAGACATTTTTATTTTTAAAAAGAAACATCTCTTACTTTTTTTTCTTTTGCTATTATTTTAAAAAAATTAAATTAAATTAAACAAAATGTTTAGAGCAATTGAAAATTGATTATAAAATTCTTACTTTAAAATTTGAGAAAAATTCGTTTAAAACTGTGCAAGATGTGAGTTATTAAAGTAGTTCTATAATACTGCTCATGCGAGGGAAGAATTTTAATTTTTCTTCTTAATTTTGTAGTGAATTGTATTGGCAACTAATAAAAAACGTCCGATTTGAATACATTAAAAATTTAAAAAAGTTTCACGCAATTTTCAAAGTAGTTTTCGTACTTAAAGAAAGCTCGAAATGATAAGGGGTTTTCTACAATTATTATTTTACATCATAAGACAGAATTTAATAACAAATGATATACCTTACATACACCAAATGTTCAAACACCAAACTGCGATTTAATAAGGAAAGGAAACAGGCGAAAAAAAGACACTTTTATGAAAGTTGATTCCCACTTTTGCCGGTAGTGTTTTTAATAATCCTGTTAAATAGTATAAAATGAAATATGAGGAAAACCTTTTATCACTTTAGAGCATTCTTTCAAAAAGTGCAAAAACTACTAAAAAAAATTGCTTGAAACTTTTTGAGTTTTTAAGATATTCAAATCGGACTTTTTTTGTTGTTAAATACGATTAATTAACTACAAAATCAAGAAAAAAATTTAAATTTTTCCCGCGACTGCACAATAGAAAAGAATTACTTTATTTGCTCGTATCTTGAGCAGTTTTCAGAAATTTTTCCCAAATTTTAAAGCAAAAATTTTACAACTTATTTTAAATTGCTCTAAAAATATTGTTTAAATTTATTGAATGCTTTTAAAGTTATAGCAAAAACGTGTAAAACTTAAAAATTATTATTTTTTTAACAGAAATATTCATATTTCCATAAATATTTAAGCTAGGTTTACGAAATTTTGTGTGTGTAATTATTACATATAATAACCAAAATAATTGTCACAAGCAAATATAAATGTCATTTTTAATGTCATTTTAGAAATAAAATCTTGTTTTTTAAAGTAATAAACAAACAAAACCAAATATAATAAAATAAATTAATTACACAATAAATTAATAAAAAAAGTAAAAAGGGCTCACGATACAAACTTTAAAAGAAAGTTTTGAGATTTAGTTTTTGTTTTAACCATTGAAATATCTGCAAATGCATTAATAAAGCAAACGTCTCAGGAACGTAGCTTGTGATCTTTTTTTCCTCAGAATATGAGAGTTCTCGAGAATCATATACACATTCTCCTGGTACTTCGACAGCAGACGACTACAAGCGAATATACCGGTTGTTTTACGAAAGAGCCATTCCTTTCTATAAACTCACCTCTTTGGCGATCATCATTTGGCATATAATGGGGCGAAAAAGAGCGCCAATCTAGTAGGTTAATAAAACCTAGACTTAGTTGAGAGTATTGTGATTGATCATCCCCATGCCCATGAAAAGGGGGAAGCAGAGACATTCGGTAAAACACCCCTGACACGAATATAAAGCTCCAATTATTATTATTATTATTTTTTTTTGCACACGTTGCTCAAAAACAATTTCCGTTTATAATTTATTATTGAACCCTCAAGCCTTCAACAACTTAACTTCATTGACCAAATCTAAACACTACTGAAGTTATAAAATAATTCATAAAATATTTCTGAAGAAATATGAAAAAATGTATTAGTATTGAAGTATTTTAGGGGCGTAATCCCCGCAGTGCCCGTGGTGCGGGGAAGGGGTGCACGAGGTTTGAGGACGCACGATCGACAAATAATACACTATGATAGGGCTGAACACCAGCTTTCTATGTGCTGTTTGCGGCAACACTTAAATATAGTAAAAAAATTATAATTTTTTTGGAAAATAAAAAAACTGAAAATTTTGAACTGCTCATTTTTTATCGATCCAAATCTAAATCAATGTAGTTTTTCAATCGCTTTTTATCTGTGATTATTGCAACAAATTTCCAAAGTTTTAATCCCCAATTTTTCAATATTTTTATTTCGACAAAAATATGATACGGGAATTTCGAATTTTAGTAATCACTTTTGAAGCAGTTTATAGTTACTTATAGTGACTTTTCGTAGTGTGTCAGGAGGTTATTATCAAAATTCAATATTTCTTCTTCTTTTTTTTAAAAAAAGAAAGTTTTTTTTTCTTTTTCTCTTCTTTTTTTGAGTCACTATTATCTTACTATTTTCGAAGTACTTTCTCTAGGTACTATTTCTCTATCTTTTCTCTTCTCAAGTCAAAGTTCTTAATGGTCCTTTCAAACAATTTTGATGGTTCATGTTGATTTCAGTGTGACACATGGTGGTTCAATATTATTTGATGGTCACCATCATTCAATATTTTCCATAATGTGTTCATGGTTTCTGATATGCCAAGAAACATCTAAAATTCCCTGATGGAAAATGTTTCTTTAATACTATGACGGTTAACAAGCAAGAGAAGTTTGACTCTCATGGACCAACAATCCATGATGATCCGAGATGGTCCATGATAGTTCCAATTATACACTTTCATGGTGGTTTTATAGGAATTCTTGCTGGTTCTCAGGAATATACCATCAAAACAATTTTTTTTTATGTTAGGTTATGATAAATCAGTCCGAATTTCAATATTGAGATAATGGTTGTTCATAATTGTTCCAACTTTAATAAAAAAAAAAGAATAAAAAAAATAAAATGGCTCGAGAAAGGTTCAAATTTCAAGACCACCTAGCTCCCTTTAATATCAAGGTATAATTTTCAAACTCGGACCCTAGGAAGGGGGCTATGATCCAAACAAGGCAGCTGAAGAGAATTTTTATAGGCCAATTAGGGGGGTCACAGTGGGCCCCTAAATACATAATGCGAAGATGAGAGGAGAGAGCTTTTGAAGCGAAACTGTGGTAGGCTTCACGTATCACCGTGGACAGGAAGGTAGGCCACCAGAGAAGCAAGTTTGCTGCAGGAGGGAGGGGTCCTGGGTTCGAATCCCAGGGACGGTCAATTTTCAAAAAATTTTCTTTTTTTTTGTTGTTTATTTTAAATTATATTATTTTTTTTATCTGTTTTTGATATTCTGGAGGTTCCTGCAAGCAGGAAAAAAAATTTTTATTGGGAAAATGGGAAAAAACTGGAAAAAACCGGGAAAATCAGTTAAGTTGCTCTTTTTCGACTTCTATTGTAACATTTTCGATATTCTAACATGCATGTGGTGTTTTCTGTGTGTGAAGTTCAGCAAAGAAAGCGTAATAAAAAAAAGAATAAAAAAATAAAATGGCTCGAGAAAGGTTCAAATTTCAAGACCCCCTAGCTCCTTTTAATATCAAGGTATAATTTTCAAACTCGGACCCTAGGTAGGGGTCTATGGTCCATACAAGGCTGCTGAAGAAAATTTTTACAGGCTAATTAGGGGGGTCACAGTGGGCCCCTGAAGGTATATTGCGAAGATGTGAGGAGAGAGCTTTTGAAGCGAAACTGTGGTAGGCTTCACGTATCGCCGTAGACTGGGAGGTAGGCCACCAGACTAGCAAGTATGCTGCTGGAGGGAGGGGTCCTGGGTTCGAATCCCATAGACGGTCAAATTTTCAAGAAATTTTCTTTTTTTTTGTTGTTTATTTTAAATTATATTATTTTTTTATGTGTTTTTTGATATTCTGGAGGTTCCTGCAAGTAGGAAAAAAAATTTTTTTATAGGGAAAATGGGAAAAAACTGGAAAAATCCAGGAAAATCAGTTTCTTTGCTCTTTTCTGACACTTTGGATATTCTAGCATGCATGGGGTGTTTTCTGTGTGTGAAGGTAATGGAATAATAAAAAAAAAGAATAAAAAAAATAAAATGGCTCGAGAAAGGTTCAAATTTCTAGACCCTCTAGCTACCTTTAATATCAAGGTATAATTTTCAAACTCGGACCCTAGGTAGGGGTCTAAGGTGCAAACAAGGCTGCTGAAGAGAATTTTTATAGGCCAAATAGGGGGGTCACAGTGGGCCCTAAAGGTATATTCCGAAGATGAGAGGAGAGAGCTTTTGAAGCGAAACTGTGGTTGCTGGCTTCACGTATCACCGTGAACTGGAAGGTTGGCCACCAGAAGAGCAAGTTCGCTGCAGGAGGGAGGGGTCTTGGGTTCGAATCCCAGAGACGGTCAAATTTTTAAAAAAATTTCTTTCTTGTTTATTTTAAATTATATTATTTTTTTATGTGTTTTTCGATATTCTGGAAGTTCCTGCATGTAGGGAAAAAAAATTTCTTATTTGGAAAATGGGAAAAAACAGGAAAAATGCAGGAAATTTCGTTTATTTGCTGTTTTTCGACTTCTATTGTAACATTTTGGATATTCTAGCATGCATGGGGTGTTTTCTGTGGGTGAAGTCCAGCAAAGAAATCGTAATGGAATAATAAAAAAAAAGAATAAAATCTTAAAATGGCTCGAGAAAGGTTCAAAGGCTTGAAGACCCCCTAGCTCCCTTTAATATTAAGGTATAATTTTCAAACTCGGACCCTAGGTAGGGGTCTAAGGTGCAAACAAGGCTGCTGAAGAGAATTTTTATAGGCCAAATAGGGGGGTCACAGTGGGCCCCTAAATGTATATTGCGAAGATGAGAGGAGAGAGCTTTTGAAGCGAAACTGTGTTAGGCTTCACGTATCACCGTGAGCTGGAAGGTAGGCCACCCGACGAGCAAGTCCGCTGCAGGAGGGAGGGGTCCTGGGTTCGAATCCCAGAGACGGTCAAAATTTAAAAAAAATTTCTTTCTTGTTTATTTTAAATTATATTTTTTTTATGTGTTTTTCGATATTCTGGAGGTTCCTGCAAGTAGGAAAAATTTTTTTATTGGAAAAATGAGAAAAACTGGAAAAATTCAATAAAATCAGTTTATTTGCTCTGTTTCGACTTCTATTGTAACATTTTTGGATATTCTAGCATGCAAGGGGTGTTTTCTGTGCGTGAAGTCTAGCATAGAAAGCGTAATGGAATAATAAAAAATAAGAATAAAAACATAAAATGGCTCGAGAAAGGTTCAAATTTCAAGACCCCCTAGCCCCCTTTAATATCAAGGTATTATTTTCAAACTCGGATCCTAGGTAGGGGTCTATGGTCCAAACAAGGCTGCTGAAGAAATTTTTTTAGGCCAATTAGGGGGGTCACAGTGGGCCCTTAAAGGTTTATTGCGAAGATGAGAGGAGAGAGCTTTTGAAGCGAAACTGCGGTAGGCTTCACGTATCACCGTGGACTGGAAGGTAGGCCACCAGGCAAGCAAGTTCGCTGCAGGAGGGAGGGGTCCTGGGTTCGAATCCCATGGACGGTCAAATTTTCAAAAAGTTTCTTTTTTTTTTGTTTATTTTAAATTATCTGATTTTTTTATGTGTTTTTCGATAATCAGGAGGTTCCTGCATGTAGGAAAAAAATTTTTTTATTGGGAAAATGGAAAAAAACTGGAAATATCCAGGAAAATCAGTTTATTTGCTCTTTTTCGACTTCTATTGTAACATTTTGGATATTCTAGCATGTATGGGGTGTTTTCTGTGGGTGAAGTCCAGCAAAGAAAGCGTAATGGAATAATAATAAAAAAAGAATAAAGACATAAAATGACTCGAGAAAGGTTCAAATTTCAAGACCCCCTAGCTCCCTTTAATATCAAGGTATAATTTTCAAACTCGGACCCTAGGTAGGGGTCTATGGTCCAAACAAGGCTGCTGAAGAGGATTTTTATATGCCAATTAGGGGGGTCATAGTGGGCCCCTTAAGGTATATTGCGAAGATGAGAGGAGAGAGCTTTTGAAGCGAAACAGTGGTAGGCTTCACGTATCACCGTGGACTGGAAGGTAGGCCTCCAGACCAGGGCTAAAGAAAATACAAAGGCTAGTTCACTCCGCTCTTAGAGCTGAAGCTACGATTTCCCTCCTCATGACGTCACTGTGTCCACAGATCTTGGAGATCGCCAGCAAAGATATGATAACTTTGCATCTTTCTCTTTGTAAAAATAAGTTAGACTTTTTCTGGTTATTAGCCTTCAAACTTTACGTAATTAACACATTATTTCCGTTCATAAACATAGTTCAAAAAAAACTTTCTTGGTTATTATATTAAAAAAATACCATTTTAAACTTATAAAAATTTTTTGCTAGTTGGTAAAAATGATACGATAAATACTTAATTTTAAAAAGTTCAGTTTTAACTTTAACTATTAAGAAAAATGAAGGCATATATAGACACTTTTTTTATCTACATATTCTTTTATAAAGATAAGTTAAGTTAAATTTAGAATCCCTGATTTTCAAATATGTCGTTAATAGCAATTTGCTCATACTTAATCATTAGGAAACATCAACCTTAAACGCTAATTACTGAAACAAAATAATAATTTAGGTTCATAATGACATTAGAAATTTTACAATTGTTTATAGACATTTAAATTTACGTTGATATAATTTATAGATATTTAAATTGAAGAGAATATAAATTTTTAAAAAAAATCATAAATATT